>NC_066362.1:41652628-41952628 GCF_013377495.2 Cygnus atratus | reverse complement strand
GAGTGCTTTGGATCTGATCTGGATCTTTGGCTTAGTCTCTGATAAAAGGCCATCTAATGGTCTCTTTTTAAATAATGCTCAGCTGCTAGTTTAAAAAGGGGCATTACTGTAACCTGGAGGTGAAGTGACTGCCTGTCTTGATAACATGATATTCACCATAAGCACTAGAGAAAATGCTCTGTGTGTTTCCATAACCAGGCATAAAGACAATTGCATAAGTGGCACGAGAGTGCAGGAGCAACCAAACGTAAACTACAACATGTTATCTGACTTCCTGCAAGGGACGTGGCAGCTTTGGCACTTGCCTATCTTGTAGTGAAGACTGAGAAATAGAAAGCCAATTTCCTTAAAGTACAGGATCTCCTGGCACATACAATGTTCATGAAAAATTCCTGAAGCTGTTTCATAAAGTTAGACAATATAGATATAGACACTAACCAAGATCTATCTGTGTCTCCAAATGCAATAAGCACAGAATAAACCATTAAAAGTAAAGAACACACATAGTAAGATGAATAACACCAAGAATAATGTAATACCAAGCATAAAGAAAAAAAAAAAAAGACAAAACAAAAAAATCAAAGAAATCATTAAAAAAAAAAGAAAAACATTAGAAAGAAAAAACTATCATAATTGAAAGGAATAAGAGCCTCTAGAATGGCTCTCATCTTCTTTATTAACAAGGCTTACCCAGCCAGAAGTCACATCTTACCTAGCAACAGCTATTAACTTCAGTGGAAATGTGCTTTATACTTCACTGAACAAGAGAAACTGCCTTCTCTTGGAAAATTAAATAAGATTTTCATGAAAAAGCCACGAGGGAATAGAAGTGTGATATTTACCCACAAAACTTCCCCATACCAGCTAGCACTTTTTCAGTGGACATTTCTGTAGACTGTAAGTTATCCTGTCAGATAAGCCCCACGTAGGATTCCCTTGTCACAGGCGCCACTGTTTTTATCAGTGGGGCTTCTGCCAGACTCCTCCATTTCAAGCATTTGCCTTTTCTGTACAAGACTAATTGATTTCATAGGTTATCTTCTAGAACTCTAATCTGGAGACTGCATTGCTTATTTGTTAATAAGATACCAGGCATACACAATAAAGGAAGGTGACTGAATCTTAGCAGAATACATGTTAGTTTATGGTACTATGTAAATTCTTATGAATTTTATACAATCTGCTTTTTATGATACTATCACAAGGTGATAAGATAATTAGCAATAATGATATATGAAACTCCATCCAAAAGCAAAGCAGCAAATCTCACACTCTTCAGGTTTCTTTGAGGGAAATCTTGTTCTAAGACTGGAACTCATTGTTCCAGAGGAAAAAATAAAGGAAAAAAAAGAAGTGATGTGTTTGTAAATTTCAGCCTGCAGAAGAAGCATCACTGCCACAGAAGCACCAGAAAATGACAGGGCAATCGAGCTGTGGATAAGCTCCCACCAAAACAAAACAAAACAAAAGTCCTAATACACAGAAATACATAGCTTCTTGTATTGGCGAGCTAATTCTGTATGCTTTCCATAAAGGTATAGAAAATGAGTGATGTTTCCCCAAACCCAACTGAATTATAATGAAAACACCATACAAAACCTACACATCCCAAACACACGTGAAACCATTTAATCTGTGAACAAGCAACAATATAAGCTACAGACACCTAGCTGTGAAAGCATCTGAACAAGATAGCATTCTACATAACTTCAGAGTACAACAAATGTTGCCTACAGATCAGACACCATTTGTCACTGCCAAATGTTTCTACGTTTTTTTTATTATTATTATTATTATTTTTTACCAGGCACAATCAAAAAGAAAAATGTTAAGCTTTCTGAATGGCTACTTTTATTTTGGGTGAAAATGACAGAAGTTCTACAGAAAATATACAGCAGGTCAAGGCTACCATAAGGGAAAAACAACTACCAGCAATTTTTCATCAGGGTATCTTGAGGAGCTTACTCGCACGTTGACAAAACCTGCACCTGCATTCTTCTTGCTCTAAGTTGTCATTGCTCTTGTTTACCAATATAGCTAACTCATATGTGTAAAAAATGTCCTTTTCATAACACCTTTTTTTTTTTTATCTTCAGAACATAATTCTTGGGCCTCTTCTTTTCTTACTTATAATACTATTACTTCTTAACTTACCAAAGAACATCATGAACTTGCATGCATTTACTCATCACTTTCTCAGTGACAGTTTCCAGACATATCTGCTCACCCTTATTTCTTTAATTTCAATCTCTTGCCCTTTCTGAGAGAAATCAATGGCTCAAGTCACATTAAATTCTAGGTGACCAAATAAATTTCACCCAGTCAGAGAAGAGGTAACAATACATGTATTAAGAATCTTAAATAAATGCAGTTACTATGGAGACCCCCTTTTAAAGATAAATAACTGTGATCCTTCTCCTTTTTCCTCTGTATTATCACTGAAAGTCCCTAATTCTTTTTTTTTCTGTCCAGTACAATGTACCATATTTTCTAACTATAAGTGGCCTAGAAAAATTTCTGGTCACTGAAAAAATAAATGAACAAATCCTTCTTTCTACTGGCACCACACCAAGTAAAAACATGAAAATTGAAATTAAGAAGCCAGCATCATGAAAGGTAGATGCCCTTATTTAGAAACATTCAGACTTCTCCCATTTTCTAATTTTTGGGATTTTGTCTTGGTACTGGTTTGACATTTGTTTGCTTATGACTTCTAGAATTGTGACTGGAGCCCACGGTTCACCTGTTCCTCCCGCTTATTCCCATGAGAAGTAGTAATTGCTCTTCAATTCACTTAAAAAAAAAAACACAAAAAAACTCGTATTACCTTAATCTCCCGTAAAGCATTCTAAATCCACTCTGAGAAAACTCCCATAAGGCAGGTTGCACTATAGTATATAATCAACTGACACAGCTCAGTTCATTTTAAATCTGTGAGTTTCAAGTTGTTAAATGAATTGTCCAATTACCCTGTCATAATTTTCATAGGCATCTTCTGCTAAAGAAGTTGTGACAGCACTTATATTGTATTCCTAAATTAATAAACTGATGAAGCAACATTTTGGTAACCAGAATGTCTACAAATAGGCAAGGCTGAACAGGGACAGCTATGCTGCATGCTGATTCACACCTTGAAAACCACCTGTTATGTTTAGCCACACAGCACTATTGAGTGCAATAGAAATGCTTTTACTCAGATCTCAATCAACTTTACACAGAACCCCCAGAGAATGCTTTAATGTCTCCTAGTAGCCAGGACATCTTTAAGCAGCAGTGATTCACAACTGTCATACAGTTCTTAGAGTGTGAACTGCTTTCCATGTACCATGCAATTCATGACAATGTAACTTTTAACCTGTCTTCGTCTTTCTCCTTTGCTTACCAGTATTTAACCTATGAAAGTGGTTTATTAGTAAACAGGTTGTTCAACTGTTTTTTATACACGTGCATCTGTACACTTTTTTTTTTTTTTTTAATCTCCTGTTGGTACTGCACAGAAAGGGATGTGCTGTTTCTGGAAAAAATAGTGACTTGCTTTATCACTCATGTATTTTCAGTTGTATCTGTATCACCTAGTTGACTGATAGTTGCACTTTGGTGTTGCTGTTTCTGGGAAGCTAATGCTGAAGAGATGCTGCAGCCCTGATTTAATATATTGCAACAAATAAAAGGGCACTTAGGATTAATAAGATGGAGCTTTATTTATTCTGTAGAAACAACCAAATAACTCCCCATTCAAATAACCCCTCGTGGTTTCATATTCTTATCATAACATTTCTGGTTTCGTATGCTAAATCTTGGAGATCCCTTTTCACAAGCCTAATACTCTTCTCTTAGTAATACACTTTTGTTCATTTAAGACTCTTAAAATTCAGTTTCACTGTGAAAATGAAACATTTTTCTGGAGCTTCTGGTTGATTTATTTTGATTCAGCACTGGAACTTCACCTGAGAAGAAGCTATTTGACAACTAAGGACATAACACTCCAGAGAAATAGAGAAAAAGAGCACAAGAGAGAGCAAGACCAAGCACGAGAGGGAAAGACACAGAATGATCACACATACAAGAAGAAAAGGAAGAAGCATAAACTTTTTTTTTTAATTCTTACTAAAATATCTAATCAGCAGAAATCAGCAGCTCATCAAACAGTTCAAAACCAGTGTGCTATACACAGATAAATTAGGGAAATATGCCAAAGTTAAGGGTTTGACTACCAACAAAAAGGCAGAGAATGTATTAATGTATCACCTATCAGCAAAGTGTTCTAACTGGGGCAATGTAAGCTTGTAGCCCTGTGCCCATAGAACATAGAAAGGGAAGCAGCTGCAGAAACAAAGCTACAAAGACAGTTTGATGATGGAGATAGAGAAATGTCCAAAGAACTCTGGGATTATGTCAAAGAAAGAAACACTTGGAGTAGATGGAAACCCCGTGTTCCCTTACCGTTCTATAGCATGACAGTAAGATACTCGAGCACCAGAAGGAAGGAAGGCATATATAAAAAGCAACTGCTCTCTCTCTGCCTAGACACATAGCTACATGAACAGGTACTGGCCCAGCTTGAGTACCGCTTTGCAAGGTCAGTCACAGCCTCCCCACAGCACTCCAGCAGATGTCAGGTGAAAGAAGCCTTATTTTATCCTTGTTAGAAGAAGATAAAGGACTATGGAAACTATGAAAAGACAAATTAGGTGACACTGGGAAATGAGGGATCTTTTCCAGAAGACTATGGCCAAGGTAGGTCCAGAAGGGGAGTAAAGATTTAGGCAGAGCTGCAAATAATACAGCCGTGAAGGGAATATAAAGAAAAATGAAAGGCAAAAGGACAATCAGAAACAATATGGGACTTGATGTTATAGCAGTAGGTAGCAGATTGGGATAATTATATCAGAAATTTCCTCTTCCCTAGCCCCATCCCATAATTCAGGCTTGTAAAGTCTGCTGAGTTTTCCCAGGAGAATGAGTAAGGAAGGCAGAGAGTTTATATGGGTAAAAAATGCAGCAAGGAAGTCTGATGTTTGTAGGATTTGTTCACTGTCTTACATGGGCATTTTCAAGTTCAGAAAACACTAAAAAAAATAAATAGTGGTTTATAGTTATTTAACATTTATTTAACAACAGATATAATCTCAGTTTCTTTTAATATCCTTCAAAAATAATCAGGTACTGGTGAACACATTTATTGAACAGACCAACATGATGGCATCTTCTAAGAAGCATGCTCTACTAGACAAATCAATATTCAGAACAACCTCTGCATCTGAAAGAGTAACGATAAGTAATAGCAGTACATAGATCTGTAGCTCTTCAAGGTCTTTGCAATACTGGGATGCTCATTGGCTCTTTCATTTCATGGCAGTAGCAATACTAGCAGTTTCACTACAGGAGTGAATTCCAATCCCCCTGGACAGTTATGTGCCACCACATTCATTTTTAAAAGGAAAGAGACGCAGGGGGCTTAAGCAAGTTCCACAGGTCCACTAGCTAATATCCTTGGAAAATTTCAGTATCAGTCATCTGGGTTTTTCAATGGCATAAGTACTTTTTTCTACATAAGACTCCTCAAGCTGTGAAGCAAAATGCCACGGGAAAAAGGATGCTCAAATTAACTGAAGGTTGGTTAACTGAAGCTCTTTTTTTGGAAAAAACACAGTTAAAATGTGACACAAAAGAGAAACACATTAATGAAAAAGGAATTTCCGGCAATCACACCAAAAAATTCCTGAGAAGTACAAACCCCCTTCCCTCTAGTTCAGGATAGGGCTTTAATATTCAGGACAGTGGCATGATCCCTACTAGTACTGCCACAAATAGATGGGGCAAGCTGAAGTATCTCTGTTGACCAACTACAAAGGACAGACCTCATAAAAACCAGAAAGTACAGCTGTCATGCTTCTTGAATGCCAGAAAGCTGTGAAAGCCATTGTGTAAGATCCATGATGGGGCTGGATAGCATTGCACAGCTTTCCACATGCTTGAAGTCACTGATTCAGCTTCAAGGGCAATTAGCGCATGTGGAAATCTAGCTGTGATTCAGTATAATCATAGAATAATAGAATGGCTTGTGTTGGAAGGGCCCTCAAAGATCATAGAATCATAGAATGGATTGGGTTGGAATGGACCTCAAAGATCTTCTAGTTCCAACCCCCCTGACATGGGCACCCACTATATCAGGTTGCCCAGAGCCTTGTCCAACCTAGCCTTGAACACCTCCAGGGATGGGGCATCCACAGCTTCTCTGGGCAACCTGTTCCAGTGCCTCACCACCCACTGAGGGAAAAATTTCTTCCTAACCTCTAATCTAAATCTCCCCTCTTCTAGTTGAAAACCATTGCCCTTTGTCCTATCATTATCTGATTGAGCAAAAAGTTGCTCTCCATCTTTTTTATAATGATCCTACTCAGTAGATTATCGAATATAAACAACAAGTATTACTTCGGGATGAAACAGCCTTTAAAATACATGTGAAAATTGTACAGAGCGCTTGCAACATTTTTGTGCGCTAATGATGGCCTCATAGACATTATATATAACCTACCTTCTTTTGAGCAACTGTTTTTTAAGACAGTCAGGCTTCAAATTCTTTCAGAGTTTACTATTATTTTTAAATTGATATAGAACTAGTCCATTAAGGACTGGAGTGTGGACTAGTTCCATAGTGCAACCAGAATGTTTACAAGGACAGGTCATAGCTCCAGACACCAAGGCTGCAAATAGGCAAATTTCAGAGAAAAATACAAAAATAATAGTGATACAGCATCTGAGACGTAACAATTCCTTGTTACAAGAATAGCTGCGTTCTGCAAACATTTAGATCTTTCTGAAGAATATACCACTTTACGTATGAATGGCCATGGCTTCTATTCTCCTTAAGAAATGTCTAAGTACATAATTATAAAGTTTAGATGTAATTCCCTTTTAAAACCTCCCTCAATGCATATTTGCCCAATAGACCATAACTCTCCAAAAGGAATCATTGTTATCTGCAGGATAAACTATTAACAGTTAAATAGCTAGTGGTTAAATAACTAATAGTTTAATGCAGTTTAAAGTTCCTAAAATTATTTTCCCTGAAGTGAAATTAGATCTTTAAATAAACTCTGTTGGTGTTCAGCATTTCATTTAAACTAAAGATTCAAACATGGTGACAAACTTTAAGAATAAAATCCCATTAAAAATGGCTAAGGTTGTACAGTCTAAATGACATCTTACTCCTTTTTTCTCCTCATCCTTCTTTCTAAAACAAATGTTCTCACTTGCCATCACAACTTATAAGGATGGGTGAAGTAGACTTATGGTATAAGAGCAGCCTGGGCACTATTTCTCTTAGAAATGAAAAGGTATTGGGAGACATATTATTGGAAAGATCAAAGTGTACTGCTGTACAGTACTAGCAGAGACCTCCAGGCTATCATGCATTTTACACAGGATTGCCAGACTTTGCAATAAGTGTTTGGGAGTTATTCCTAGAAGCTCCAACTTCTGGATCCACGTGATTGCATGAAAATCTCACCCTTCAATGAAAAATACACTTCTTAACCTTTAAGTTTTGGAGAAACTGAAGCACAGTCATGGAAATCAGGCAATAATGAGGAAAACTCCCAAATATATAGCTCATTTAAAAACAATCTGAATGGCCTAATGATTTAACTAAAGCTTTTTAGTGGTGGAGACTGGGAACATGGCCTATATGTTATGTGCGTTATGACCACAATACTCAAAAACATGTGCCTTCAGCTCAAATCATTGTTGCATTTATTAACGTAGCTACAAAAGTCACGAGTAGTAAATATATCAACCAAGTTTGCTCTAAGAACCCTTGTATGGAGGATCTTCTTCCAGGAAAACCACATCCTTGCCTCTTTATCTTACAGTTCAAAATTGAAACTACAGCGGCAGAAGCACATTGCAGTTCCACTACCAATATATTCGATATATTCCAGTGCACTCCTAAATTGTAGATGTAGTTTTATGCAATAAAAATCTCAAAAAAAAAAACAACAAAAAAAACCACAACACTATCTTAATTTCACATGACTGAAGCAAGGAATAATGCTTTTCAAAATCACTTAATGTTGAATTTTACTAGTATTTTTTTCAAAAGTATTTATTGCAGTAAGAAAAATTCAAAGCAAATTTTCATACAGTTCAGTTAGCAAGATAAATACATACGATTACAATCATAAAATTCATTTTTAATCTGGTATAAATTCTATCAAGTGTATATCATGTATTTTACTAAAACTGATACGCTGACTTCGGTAATGGATTTGAAAAACATTTTTGTTTACATGGGAAAGTAACTGAATTTCCTGTTATACTTCTCTTCGCATATTCTGAGAAAAATGCTGTCAATATACTAGTAACTTAAAGATATCACTGTAAACAGGTCTAAGATGCACCTTTTTATTTCTGGATAGACTGACTTGAATGAGTTTCATTCACATAAGAAAAGCTGTCAAAATGTGATGTTTATGATGGCTATATGTCTTCAAAATAAGATTTACTGCATGAAACTTTAAAAGAAGAAAACAAAATCATAATTGAAGAACAAAATCACACTTGGAGAGGATCCAAAACTGCCAAATAATACTATTTGGCTAGTACAAACTCCATGGGGGGGAATCACTTTAACCTTTCTGGATGTTATCACTGGTATCGTATTAGCTATTTTTTTAGTTAATCACAAATGCCAAATAGCTGAGTTGACAAGAAACAATATTCTTTTTGTTCCTCGTCAAAGCTAACTCACTACAAGAACAGTGACAGAACAGGTTATCTCTGATGTTCTACAAAACATGGGTTGGAATTCACCTACCACGAATTACCAAAGCTAACCTGGTAGTCTTTAGAAAGGGTTTGTGCAAAGACAGTAAGAATTACAAGCAAAAGGTAAGTACTGATTAAAGCTCTGTCACAAAAAAGAACACCAAACTGTCCCCCAAAACCATACAACACCAGAGATTTCTACTAATTTTGTTTGACTGTACTTGAAGACAGAACTACAGCAGCAGTTGCGTCATAGTGCAGCTTTGCTGATGTTGGCAGTATAATTCTGCTTACTAAGAAATTTTAATCACAAATCTTAAGTATAGCTGGTGACTAAATAGTAAAAAAATAAAAAATAAAATAAAATGATCAAAAGAAAATTATATGAGAAAGGGAAGTTTAAAGGTAAAACTTCTTTGATATGTGGATCACAGAAGCTGTTCATTATAGTAGATCATTGGAAATTGCCACAGTAATTGTGTAAAACTGTTACCATGTGTATACACAGTATGACTTAATGCAAAACAACGTTTTTTTTAAATTAAAAGCTGAACGTGACTCTTAAAAAACCTGATTTAAATCATAGCCATGTTGATATTCTATGTAATGTTTAAAAATAGCAAATTACGGTACAGAAACACAGTACACAAGATGAGAAACAAAGCATATGTTAACCCTATTGATTGGAGCTGTCTTGTGAAATTCCAACAAGCAAATTAAGCTAGCAAAGACTTTGCATTTGAAACCTAACGTGCAACGGTGGCTAAAGTCTACTGCAGTAGCATCAGCCCAAGCTTTTGGCTCCTACACTTAAAAAAGGTGCTCATTTACTTTGCTATTTTTTGAAGGACAGAGATGCAGTTAGTAAATACGCATATTTCAGAATAAATAAATACACTAACGTTGAAAAATTGAAAATGCAACACAGATTTGAAATGCAAAACTTCCAAGTAATAGACACAATATGAGCCAATAATTTATTTAAATGGTTCAACTCCTAGCTGAGAAAAATAAGATTACATGACTTCTGGGGCACTTGGAAAACACATCATTTGAAAATGTGTCTAGAAAAGTATGTGTTTACCAATTGAAGAAAAAGCTGAGAAGCTGCAGAAGACAAATTAAATAGTAGAGAGTAATCACTCACAGTGCTAAAATGATAAATGACAACTAAACTGAAGCCCCAGGGAAGTACATACACAGAGCCATTTCGCAAAATTAGGTTGCATAACTAGCATACCTCAAAGCACTACAGAATTTAAATCCGTGTCAGAGATCTCCCATTAAAAAATGCAAAGCTGTGGCTGTAATACATGATCAATAAAAAAAAAAAAAAAAAAGAAAAATGAGTTTTTGAGGCACAAGATTTTGCAAGCAGATGAGTCACAAAGAATATACTACTCTGAATAGTCTTAACGTCATAACCAAGGCAAAATAATAATAAAAAATCCCTACACTATGCAAATATTACTATACACTTTGCCAGAAGTTCATACTTCCACTGTGGAAAAAAAAATAAAATTGAGAAGTGAAACTAATTTAGGGGAAGACCTCATTAAAGAATTCAGGTAGTGTGAACAGTCAAATGAACTCTTTTATCCAAGCCTACAGTATATGCACATGAATTTTAATGGGCAATGAGAAAACCTGGGAGCACAGGGAATGAGGGCACCTCTATGCTGCTTCTAGATTTTGCATTGCAATGAAAGATTGAAACTGTACTGTAAAGGAAGATTATTGTGATTAGCAGAGAACATTCAGAAACCACAGGCTCATTTCCTTTTGAAGGCTCATAAATTCAACTTTTACAGAACTGACCCTTCCAAAACCAAGGAACCCTTCATTTAGCTACTTTGTCTCTGGTACATTACACACCTCTGGATATAGTATGGAAAATGGTAAAATATAAAACCCAGTAGGCTTTTGAAATAGGTATTAGGGTAAACAATGGTAATATTGCGCGCTCATGAGCTAATGCTAAGTTAGTTCCCCTCCATGTACCGGAGTCAAACCACCCATGCAATCACTCTGGGCAGGCCAGGCCTCGCCTCACCCGATGGCAGTCAAATGCAGCCAGGCTGGGTCTACCTTGCATTAGCTCTTCAGACGCGCAGTCTCCTAATCCATGCCACATTACCCAAACTTCTCTTTATTGCCCAAGAATAATGAAGAAGCTGCCATTAACCAGCAGCCACCAAAGATGTCAATTATAACATAAACCAGAGCATGTGGCAGATTAAATTTGATTGCTGCTAAATACATGAGGTCAACAAACGCCTTCTGTGGAACACACTGTGAGATTTTTCCCCTCCACAAAAAGCCTCACCTCTTGCAGCATCAAAGCCAAACGACAAAGACCCTTGCATTTAAAATAAAGATGAGAACTATTAAAACCTACTAAATATAATTCACGTTCCAATTTTTTTAATCTATCATTTTCTTAATAAGAACTAATATTAATTTTATCTTCTTCCTATATCTGTAATCCAATATTTTTGCATTCAGCAATCGATATTTGGAAATTTAGTTTTTAATTCAAGAAAACAGTCAAGAAAAACCCTTTAAAACAAGGACACACAATTAATTGATCTCAGTGGCAGAAGAATGACTTATAGCTTAGTGTATGAATAACAATGTTTAGAAGGATGTTTTAAGCAGGCCCAAAGGTAGCGCACATGAACCTCCCCACATGGAGGAATGTATAGCCTGATTCAAGCCAGTAACATCGCTTCTCACTGATGATGGATGAAATTTAAATGTAATTTTATTTCTGTTTTATTATTCTAATTTCCCATGTATATTCCAAAGAGACTGTTAAATAAATTACATATTAAAAATGTTAAATAACCACTGTACAGTTTCATTTCTATAATTATATATTCATTGTTAGGTCATTTGTAGTTTATAATCATAATACCATGACTGATAAAATTAACTGATGGACAATATGAAAAGGTTCCATCAACCTATTCTGCTAGCAGAAGAGAGAATTTATATGTGATGGAGTACCAATAATAGTTGATTAATTTTTTCACACTGTGCACAAATAAATCCACGCTATTCTGAAACAGCTGCCTGTGAGTTCTGGCCACTTGACAGAGGAATAATAGTGAAGAGAAAGTGTCTGAGTGCCTGCAGTAATGAAATTTGCTTTCTACAAACAGGTCTATCACAACTCCAGGATTTTTTGTATGCATACATCATTTGAGTTAAATGAATTGCTTGGAATTACTAATATTTATCTATGTTACTATCAGTCATCTGCTGCCAAGACTTCTGATGCTGGAGAACAGCATAACTGGTTTGTTTGAAGGTAAACCATGCGTCAAACAACTCTCCAAACTTTCACCATATCTTTCCACAAATAAAAAATACCAGAGCTGATTCATAGTACAATATATTGCAACCCTTCACAAAATTCTCATGTATAGGTATATGGCATTATTCAGTACATTATTTACTGGTAACACCTATAATGCTATAACGCTCTTGGTCTGTAAAGTATCTGTTTTATACTAGAAATAGTAAGCTCAAAAATTTCCAAAGATTGGGAACATACTGCAAGGCAGCTCTGCAAACATGAAGACGAGATGGCACTGTGTGGGAGATGTGAGGAAAAACTATGAAGTTGGAGTAGGATAGGTGTGTAGGTATAAGACTGGAAAGACATAAGAAGAGAGGTGTGACACACGTAGGGAATATAGACCACAAGATGTGACAGGGAAAAAGCAGAAAGAATGGAAAGTATGATTGACAGAAGAAGCAATGGAAAGCTAAGACAAATAGGTGAGTTTTGACAGGGATCTTTAAGATTTTTATTTTTTTTTGTTTCCCCCTAATGTTTCATTATAAGCTAAAAAATGCCTACTGGTAGCACAGTTTGGTACATTGTATAAATAAACGTATAATCATACATATACAGCACCAGCTTTTCAAACATGTTGCCCTCAGATTCAGTGAAATGTCACATATTTCCTTTCATGATGACTGATTAAATGTAACATTAAAACTCATCGCTGATCTTGGCTGCCCAGAGAGACAGTAGGCATTTTTTTAGCTTCTGAGGTTTATAAATACATATATATTTTTTCCCACTAAAGCATTTAATTTTTAATGCTTGCCAAAAAAATATCCAAGATTTATTTATACCCAAATCTAGTCTGTTCCATACATCAGTTTGGCTAAATGAATAGGGATTTCATGAATGACAATAAATTTCTTCAGTTCTACTGCATAATATACTGTCAACCATATGGTCTGAAAGTAGAATAGTGCTGAACAGCACGTATTCTCAGTACATTACATACTGTCCACAATCTTCTCCCACGAAGAATCGGGCTCTATTAGTGCGTAACACAGAGGAACTGTTATGTTTGAACTGTTAATAGGAAATGTCTTAGCACACATTTATCTGCTTTGGTTCTTAAAGGATATTGCCACCTTTTGTTACCCAGTAATGTAGTACAACAATATACACTGCTACTTTTCCCAGGGCATATTACTTAGGATTGGCAATAAAAGCAGTGTCTGTTCTCCGCTGTATCACAACTGGTACTTCACCAGGAACCTGAGATATTTTCCAGAGGACGACATCAATAATAGCATCCACACCACAAACATGGCTTATTTTCATAGCTCGTTGTCTTAACGGACAATGAAGCCATACATTGTAAGCTTGCAGGCAATTGGTCATACTGGGAAGTGAACAGCACAGCTCTGACCAGCGCAGTTCCGAACGACTAATCAGTGATTAAGTGGATATCTCAAAACCATAACATTCTCTTGCTCATGTCCCCACCCAACAGAATCTGTCTGTACTGATCCAAAACCTAACTACTCTTCTGCAAAATTTCAGGTGTGAGCCAATGTTAGTGTAATACTATTTTATCCTGGTACCTTCTAGCGTTACAATTCACTTTGACTGAGAAGAAAAAGGCAATAACAATATTTTCAGTATGGGCAGTGATATAGATGCATTGCACGAATTATCTGGGCTTCTTACCTAAGGTGATTATAGGGTTAATAATAACCTACTCCTGTGAAATGAAACTGAGTTGGATAAAAGGCAGAAATGCTCACTGTACTAATTTCTTATACTTGTTAAAAGAACTGCAAACAGGAAAAATACAAAAATGGAAGTACAAATAACATTCACTTACTATTCACAATACAGACTGTGCTTAGGTCTCTTCTCTTTGTTTATTCAGGATTCTGTGTGTCTGTAAGAAAAACAAATAAGTGTATTTATCATCTACATAAAATAAATGACCTGGTTTCATTTGTAGCAAAGAAGTTTACCATTTTTATATTAAGGTTTGTTAAACTCCAAGATATAAAGCCTTGGGCTTCTGTGAAAGAGTCTGGAAAGGAAGAAAATCCACATAGGGCTACTTCCTTAAAAGACAATTTGCCAGTCGTATATATAGAAGCAGAGACGGGAAATCTACATGTTCTGGGGACAAATCTCTTAGAACCTCATACCAAATTCTGATTTGCATTTGGACACCTGTGGCTCTTCCCAGTTCAGGGGAGGTGAGAGGCTTTCACACCCATCATGTTGGCAATCCTCTGCTCAAAATTAATTTCTCATGCTGTATTAGACCTTGGCTGGATTACCCTATTAGACTGAGGAGCTACGGAAAGAACAATGTGTACCTCCAAAGACAGCCACAGCCTCCCCCACAGCTTCCGAAGGACAGTGGGACATGCAGCAGAGGGGTGTTTGATGCTTCACTCCCACTGTTTCATGCAGACAATCAGCATAATAAGCAGTGATCACAGCACACCAGCTGCTTAGCCTCTCTTTGGCAGTTTACAGGCATCACAACTGAGGTGAGTTTTAAGGCTGGATTTGAAGGAACACAGCATACTAGCTTTGCAGATTTTTACTACTTACAATTTTCATGAATAAAGGTTGCACGAGAGAAGGGAGGAAACTGGGACTGATGGGCAATAAGGGTTGTGGTAAGGACAGCAGTGATGTGAAAGAGTAGGCAGGATCAAACTGTGAAGGCAGTTAAATGCAAAGGTGACCAATTTGTTTGATGCTGTTGAAAAAGGGAGCCAAATGAACAGTTACCAAGGTAGGTAAATGTACTTTTAATTTTACATCAACTTCTTTGGAGCAGAACAAAATTGCTATTACCTGAAATTGTCAAACTACATCACATCAACCCTTAGCCTGCTCTTTAAAAAGGCCAAATCATGATTTCATCCAGCAACTCACTCTAAATTAACCAGGCTACCATCTCTAATGACACAAATAATAAAAGATTCAGAACATAATATATTTAAAAGTCTGTTTTTCCTATCTTTTCAGTAACAAGTTAATGTTGCCTTCTGTATGGTTCTTTCAATATCTGTGATATCCCAGAAATCACTCATTTTCATGTCAGTCTACTTAAGATACTTGTTAGGCAACACATGTTTGAGCTGAGGACTATAGCGTCCATGAATCTGAAGCATACTGTATTATTTTGATATTAACTTTTAAACTTGCTAGAACAACATGGATTAGCTCTTTTGCTATTGTTATACCCTAGACATCAGTAAAGAGCTGTGGGGGACTCAAGCAATGCAAAGTTAATAGGATGATGCTATGAAACCCCCATTTCGAAATGGTTTATAACGCAGAAGCTGGTGTAGAACACAGCTGTAGGATAAACTCATTTCCTTCCTAGAGCTTGTAATACATCTGAAAATAGTCTTAGCAGACCTTATAAACTTGGTGCTCCTTATTAGCTGTATAAAATATACTGGTACAGGCTGTGACAGACCAAACCTGTACTCAAATACGTCTTGAAGGGGTTCAGCTCAAGCTTTGCCTCTCCCTGTCATTTGAGCCCTCCCAAATTGAGGGATCTGAAATTCAGACAGGTTTCAGCTGAAAGCTCTAATCCCAACCTCTTCTCAGGGTTCAGAGCCAGGGCTTTCGTGCAGGTCCCTCTGTACATCTTGCATTTGAACAGAAGTAGCTGCAAGTGCCTTAGAGAAATTAATACATAGAGTCACACCTGCTCTGTGGCACACTGTCTCAATCTTCCCGTTTCTCTAAGCTGTCTGTGTCAAGCTGTGTCATATTATTACTGAGCCTTTCAGAAAATTAACTATTTCCTTCTGCTGCAAAGACAGAAAATGCAAAAGAAAGAAAAGACAGATATTTACTGGAGCATTAATTGGGAATGACTGAACAACAATACAGGCTGTGTTCTAGATTAGAGAAGCAAATTTCAGAAGAGGCATAAGTAAGTGTGGTGTGTCAGCAAGAACAGCCAGCCTGCCGGCTCCCTTGGAGTTGACAGGTGGAGTTTCCGAAACATTCAAAAACCATAAAGCAGATCTGGAATAAATGAGTAAAAACAAATCAATAAAACCAAACAACAATCAAGGAGACTAAATACCAGCACCCTTTGCAAGGATTTGCAGAGCTAAAATAGAAATAAAGTAAACCAAAGATTTGTGTAGAGAAAGGTCATAAAATTACCAGAGAAATTCAACTGTTTCTATTGCTATTAAAGAGAGGCTATTTTTTATGAGATGTGTTGGAAGATTAATTCATCCACCCTCGGTTATGGACTCCTGTGGGTCTTCAGTGCAGGAGATCTCCTGCAGTGACAACTGTATTTCCAGAGCTACAAATAGCATCTGTCATACTGCTAGCATCTTTCAAGGCTCACTTTTCATTTCAGTAACGTTTGAAAGGGAAAACTTTTCCTAATGAAAACCATTGGAAATATCAACAGAGACACATTTTGATATGCCTGAATACATCTTGTAATATCCCTTTGAAGCATAATCTATATTTTACAAATGGTATCTACAGAAGATACTTTAGGGCATGTAATTTTAGGGTAAGTAATCACGTAAAAGATCTGCAACTTTTATTTCAGTTAGTCATAAGGATATGCAAAAGCAATCCAAACAAAACCTTTTTAGTTAACTTTAAGTTCTCTGTTTTCCATTACATTTAGTGGCAACCAATTATGGGAATAACTCCTTAAACCAGGATAGAAGAATGGGACCTCTGCAATAAATAAAGTTCAGTCAGCCACACTGAATTTAAGAACACACAGGCACATCTTAGCTTATGAAATGAAATCCTGCTCCACTGAAAAGAAAGGACTTGCACGTTTTCTCAGGAAACCCTTATTTACAGAAGAACTCTTACAGAAGCACTAGAACTACATTTATTACAGGTGACAAATAACGTTTTCAGTATCACAGAATCGTGACAAAAATAAGTCCCTTTATGACATGGTTCATTATTCACTATGAAGCATATTATAAAAGATAAAAGGGAAGCTGCATGGTAAATAAAGATCTCTTAGGCCATCTGCAGGTTTTTTTTAATCTATTCCTATTTTTAAAGCCAGGAAGAGCTGTGTGATATTTTATAAACTGTATGAAGAAACAATTTTTGTCTGTTTAGGATTCTGGACTAAAACCTCTTTGGTAGAGCGTATGGCTATTATTTTAATACTTTTTCTCTCTTCTTTCAAACACCGAGGAATGATTTTACAGGCAATTTCTATAAGCTGGAGTAATAAAGAGCTGATGATATATATTGGTATCATGTTTTCCTGACCATTTGGGAGGACAACTGGACAATATTTTTGTTACAAAGAACCAAAAGCTCTGGTAATCAGTCAGTTTCAGGAGGGTTTTGGTTTTGACATAGCTGAAACTTAGTCCAGGTGTGCTGGGGAGCTTATTGATCATCTTTCAAACCTGAGTAAGATCCCTTCATGTGGTGTATCTGGGAGTTTTTGAATAAACGATTTGAAAATGTTGGGTGGCAAAATGAAAAATGTAAAATAAGCTTCAAACTAAAAACAGCTGATGTTTAGACTGATGAATTTAGCCACACTGCCTCAAAACTGCTTCAACAGTGCTAGAAATGAAAATGGGAATTTCAAATTTTATTGTCAGCCTTAGAATAACTTACAAGAGAGAAAATCAGAGTAATTGAAAGTGGAAGTTATACAGTATTATGAATAGACCGACATCCTCTAAAATGTAAAACCTGACATCTGGGAAAATGAGGCTAGCATTCGATTATGAAGTATAGATTAGCTAATAAACCAGTACACAGTCTGGATAATTTCTAGTTGCATAATGTGCAACAAATTAAATGTATTTTGGAAAAAAAAAGAGATGTGGGCATTTATTAATTGCTGCATGTACTGAAACAGAAATTGTCATACATGATGAACTTTAAAGTCCTTGATCATATGCATATTCTAATATTTTATGGGCTTAATTGTTCAGCATAAACTTTTTCCTGTGAGTAACACTGATTTTGTTGAAGCCTCAAATAAGTCACAGAACAGATCTGAGGATTAGTTTAGAAGGGATTTAAAGCACACACTGTGAATCCCTATACAACCACCACTTAAAACACTATCCGTTCAGGCCCAGATGGATTGCTATGGCAACAGAATCCCAAATACCAGGTTTGTAACTAACAAAAATGTAAATTATTGATGAACTCAGAGTTGTCTCTCTTGGACACCCTCCTATTCAAATACCAAGCCTTATGGTTAGAGTACAGAGAAAAGGTTCATATGCAATTTCCCCAGCCCAGCGAGCACTAATCCCAAAGGATTTCATTAAATCTTTTGGCTTAAATTTTTATTCTTGGAACAGCACTCAGCAAGCAGGGATTACATTAAAACAGGCACTATTGAGGTCATTACTGGCTGAATTCAGGCCTGTAATATAGCAAAAGAGAAAGCAATTTTAAATTAACCTCCACAAAAATAGCTAAATAGCATTCATCTAAGTTACTATGTATTAGACGATAGCATTCTTCTCCTCACACCCATCTACCTGACTCCTTGCCAAAAAGAAATGATGGACAACAGTACAGGAGAGTGGAAAACAATATACATGTTATTTGATAAAGAGATGACATGTATGACGGTAGAGGTGATAGTACATAAACAACAAGTTGCAGAGTAATGAATGGACAGAACCACAGTAGTCTGATATTTCGTATATCAAAAATGTAGAGCAAAAAGTTCTCTAGCAAGCTGGAAAGTCATCTTTATTGCACATTTGGTGAAAAGCTGGTAATTAGGCAGTCTGGTTAGGAAATAAATAGCAGTAGGAAAGCTAAACACTTCTATGACCTACGTTTTTTGGAAAGCCTCTCAGACTGTACACAGAATGGAATTAAGTCAGTGAGTGCCACACAAAAATGAACTCAGCAGCTCTCACATTTTGGACTGCATCAGTCCAGAGGGTTTTAAAACAACCCAAGGCTTTAAAAAAAATTTCTTAGCTGCATGCCTGCCAGTAGGTGTCAGTGTACAGAGAAGAGACAGCAAACTTCTGCCTATAAGAGCTTGATTCCAGCTTCTCTGTCCTCTCAAAACTAGGAGGGAAAAACATGACAGGGAACACGTTTGTGGATACGTGCTGCTGGTTTTCCTAAGGGAAAGAAAATGGCTACGGAGTGGGAAATGAAAGAGAATAACCGAAAAAAAAAAAAAAAAGGAGCCTTTTTTTTTTTCAATACAAGGCAACAAAATACAATCAATTACAATCAAAATGCAATCAATTACAAAATACAATCAATTACAATCAATTCAAATACAATCAATTTAGGGCAACAGAATGAAAAATGACATATAATAAATGATAATTAGAGAAAAGGGATCAAAATGATACAAAGAGGGAGTGAAAAACTAGTTGTGACAAACTTATCAACAACCATTCCAAACTTCTGCTTTATCCTCATGCTTGGATTGGTAAGAGCCATCGACTTTGATATTTCAATCACTCCTACTTAGGCCACTACCACAACTTCATGATCAATAAACAGTCATATGAATCAGTGGGCACCAAAGAATTCTCTTTTCATGCAAGATCACCTATTAACAGTGATAACATGGCCAGTGACAATATAGGGAAAAATTAGTATCTGAATTGACTTGAGCTTATGTTCCTAGAACAGCTCTTGGCCATACACAGGAAATGTCAAAGGATCATTGGGATTTTGGGCAGTTCCATCGCTCCCTCTGGAGGATGGACATTATCCAGGACAATGTACGGCTCTTCCCCTATGAAGGCACATTTTACAGTGAACCTACACTACTCTTGCTGTATAAATGGGATGTCAGATGTGCTAGAGATATGGATGTGCACCAAATGTGGCACAGACTCCCAGGAAATTTCTGCAAGTGACAGAGCATTACAGTAGACAAGCTGGATGTGTTCACGCTATATAGAGATACTTCAACCACTTTGCTGCATCTGCCACTTAGTAGCTATGGAGCTGCTCTGGGAAGAATCTTCACCATGCATAGCTTGCTATTCTGGCTTTCTTGGCCAGTATCTTAGCATACAGTAGAATTTATAACTTTACTTGTAGCATACATTTTTGCAACTATGAACACACGAGAATACCACCAACATTTAAAAGTAACAAAAAGACTGAGAAGTTAATCAGAGGGTAACTTCGTTTTTCTAAATGCTAGTTTTCAAGACTTCAGCTGAAACAACGTGCACACCAGACATGGAAATTCATCAAATTTAATTCCAAATATTTTCAGCCTTTGCTAGACTAAAAAAGATAAAGAAATTCCACTATCTTATGAACCATTTCAGAACAAGGAAATCCAGTCCTTAATAAGTTGCTTCATAACATTATTTATAGTGTATTTCTTTGATTATATGAAATGATCAGAAAATAATTCCTAGTAAAAATTGATTTCAGAAGACACATTTAGGTTGTTTGTTTCAGCTATAGATCAAGATTTATGAGTCTAGTGAAGGTTATTAATCAGTCTCCCAGATCCTACCTAGATGGATAGCATAAATTTTTATATTAATAGCTGGTGTATGTTATGGAACTAACACAAGTCTTCTAAGTATAATTACAAAAACTTCAGTACCTTCGATACATACTTAGCTGTATTTCAGTGTTTGGAGATTCAAAATTGCTTTTATCACAGGACGAAAGAACCTGCTGCAATATCCACTGCAGGAAGTGATTATACGTTACATAACACTGCTGATCTTTTTGTTCTGCGAGTTTGGCGTGAGGCTTTTTAATGTATTTCTCAATTCTACTTTACAAAAATGTTCTAATGTGAGCCAGCAATTCACCCATGAAACCTGACAAAGAGTATCAGCACATCAGCAGAATAAGCAATGTAATCTATGGGTAAATTCTTTTAATACTCCTTCTATACTACCCTGAATAGACTTAGAGTGGCAACAACTTCGATCTTTGCTGGCCACCTAAATGCATCCCTCCAAAGAAAGCTGTTTAGAGAAACAGCTTATATTCTGAGGTTCGCTTGGATATGTGCAGTAAAAGATGATAATTCACTGTGGGTATAATGTTAGCCTACACCTTCTCTCATAAAGTAAGTTTTATTCATGCTGTTGTTTTAATTCTTCTAAAGAAAATAATTAAAAAGAAAATGAAAATCTACCAGGCCTAAATGCAAGCAAAATCAAGTTACTGTGTACTGTTTCCTTTACTAATCCAAAACGTAATGGCTTATAAACTGCTTAGGTTTCTGGAAAGCAACAAAACAAATCCAATGAAAACAGGTACATCATATTCCAAAGCTGCTACCCACAATCTCTCACATTCCTTTTAACATTGCTTGCTCTGCACCCAACATAAAACATCTTTTGCTCTATGCCAACTGCTCTCTGCTCCCTTTCATCTTCCTGAAACTATCTGGGACCTCTTATCCCAGGACTACTGCTTTTAAACTTCATGTGAAATTTCACTACTCACATAGTCACAGTTGGCAGAGGGTGGAGTGAGTGGGGGGCATGGGGGGCACCTTTTTTTTTTTTAATTGTTATTTTTGAACCATAATAAGAGAATGTAATATCATGAACTTAAATGAATATTTTTCTTTAGAAAAAAATAAAAAAAACGTTGTGCATTTCTGTGGTCAGCAGCAGCAAAGAATGAAAAACTCAAAATTTAGTAGCCAAACTGGAAGCAGTGATCTTTTATACTGACACTAAATTGTATTAATAATAGAATCATTAAATAAGAAATATACTTGCAGATTTAAAAGATTTTTCCCAGTTACAACATGTATTTTATTAATTCATTTACCCAAACAATTGTTTCCAATCACTTGCTATGATTTAACATTAACGTTAACGTAATGCAAATAAACAGCTATATCATCATCAGTGAAAATACCTTACAACACTGTAGCTAAAGAACTTGGATGATAAAATCATGAGCAATAAGTTAAAAATCCTGAAATATTTGCAGCCTTCTAATTATTTATTTTAAAACAATTTTTATATATTTTATAGATTTGTAAGAAGAATGGATTACTATTATGAGTCTGTTGTATAAACATTGCAAAGACTGTTGAAAAATATGAATTCATCTTGTACCATCTTCTTTTTCTTCCTCTGCAGGAATGTAAGTGGAGGATTAGCTCTCCTTACAGTTAGCCAAAAAGTCTTCAGCAATTGTTAAAAATTGGGTTTTGATAAGTTAGGATTCTATAGCACAGAAGCCTAAAGAAACCAAAATAAAATGGATTAGCATGAAAATAACAGGATTTGTGGAGATGCCCTTGGAAATTAGAGCTGTTTTTTAAAACTGTCGGCTGTATTCACATTTGTCACAGTCTACTTCTGACACTGACAAGTGTCATTCTTATTTAGTACCGTCCAGAACATTATTTTTTCCATGACTGTCATTGTAGCAGACAGCCCTGTCTCCTGGGAGGGGCAGTGTATAGTGCCATTACAGAAGTAAAAATGAGATGCGCTGATCAGTATCACTGATCCTCAAACATGAGTAATGAGATGACCAGTACGTACAGATCTGTCTGCTTTTTCAGTGCTTTTCCTTTTGCCTGGACGTAGGTGAGCAATCACACAGACACCAACAAATAAACCAAACCAAACCAAAAAACAAACAAACAAACAAACTGTGACCAAAAGCATTGTCTGTGTATAAAACACATGAATTCCAAGAGCGGTTCAAACCAGTGTTTACAGGGAGGCAGCAACTTGCTGAGGAAACTTTGAAAACCTAAATGCCCAGAGCGAACCTTGAGTGACAAATGACAACAGGCTGTGTTTTCAGCCCTGGCTGCATGTTTAGTGGCCACGGCTGTGAATGCCACCTTGACTCTCAGAAGCTGCAATGCCAACTCAGCAGTAGCTGAACAGTTCAATAGAAATGCCTCATACCCCTCAGATAAATGTGGAAGTGAGAGAAGAATTCGGTTGTTGAAATTCCTAACCAAGCACAGGTTGTGTCTTGGTGTAGCATGGCTAAACCATGCCAGTTCCCAGAGTTGATCACACACAGTAACGTACTACCTGACCCCCTTGGCTTCCTTACCTGACCAATAATTTCAGTAGGGTTGGCCAGGTCCGATAAATTAAAATTCTTCTCCATACCGATGGAAGCACAGTAAAAGTTTTAACTAGTCTATTGCACCTGGGATTTGGGTCTAAATTCATAATGCTATTACCTCATGCAGAGTTATCATTTCAGTATCTTAAAGCATTTTTTACATAGTATGTGCACATGCCTGACAATTGCAGCTGATTTTATACTCCCAGAGATGAAATTTTGAAGCATCATGACTTTTTTCTTCTTTAAACTAGAAGCAAAAACCTAGAGACTGGGGAATTCAGGCAGACCTTTTAATCACAGGTGTCACCCTGAGCTGTGACAGGAGAGCTTAACAGCCAATCCTTGCAGATTACATGCAAAGATACTACTACAAAAAGCAGGATAAAAGACAAGTGCTGGTTTTGCAACTCTACATGAAAGGAAGAGGAAACATCAAGTCCACATTCAGCAAATCTGATAGCCTAATCAGAAAGTAGCACATCATACATTGCATAGTGTCTAGGTACAGATGGCTAGGAACATTAAAGGAGGTGGTTATGGTTATTGTTCCTTACGTAGTTGAGTAAAGAAAAGACATCTTGATATTGTATTTGGCTATAAAATGAACTTCCTCAGCTAGATATTGCCAGAAGGAATCTAATGGAAATGTCTATTTAGTGAAAATCAAATAATTACTGTGTAATTATCATCTCATGTGTCACATTTAATGTTAGCATCTCTGAATCAAGGAAAATTCAAGAAAGGTCTATTCGAAATCCCTAAAAAACTCAAATGGCAAATATTTTAATTGGGCTACTTTTGCTAATGAAGCTAAGTATTTCATGCAGCAATGTTTCTCCTTCTTTATAGAGCCAAATGTTAACATAAACCACCCGTTAATTTAAGCTTCCTATGCATCTTGAGGAAACATGTTAAATTTTTGATTATTAGATTCTCTGAAATATAGCTTATTCAGACCTAACTTTAGCCACTTCATAAAAACTACTGATTTGCACTCAAATAGCACACTGGAGCAGTTTGAAGAGAAGAAAAAAATAAAAAACATTTGTTCTGTCTCAGCTGATGTATAGAGTAATTTTCTGAGATTCTTTCATTGCAATTTGCAAACACATTATCTTAGACTATAAAACAAAAGCAATCTGTACTACCCATAGCCCAGAAGAGGCAGAAGCAGAGAGTTAGAAAACATAACAAATGTCTGAATCATCTTGAGGCAGGGACGCACTCTACCTCAACACAGAACATCATTATCCAAAATGCGTCTCATCTATTTTTCTGACTGACAAACCAAGCCTGGCCACTGAACACCTAATACTCCAACATATTGTTAACACCAGCTGTGTTATACATTTGAGGAGGGGCCTAGAGAAGGAAAATGTATGGCAGACTAATTCAGGGGAGCAACACTAGTTATGTTATGAGACGACTTCTGTCCCCTTTGTCCAGTTATTTCCCTTTCTTCTTTCTCTAGCAAACTGCTACACTGCCAGAGGTCTCACAGCAGCCCCAAAAGAGGGCAGCTGCTTAACACCAAAATGCTGAAGTTCTCTGCTGAATGATACAATGCCAAATTTAACAGGTCCCACCAAACAGGTTTGGTGTTTGTATTTTTTTTAAACAAACCAGATGTAACGGAATAAATTGTGAGTAGGAAGGTGCATGTGAATAGGGCTTTGGTAAACAGCTAGATGAGAGCACAACTGAATTCATGGGTAGGATAACAGCATAACAGACATCACTAAGCAGAGCAATTGTTTCAACACCTCTCAGCATGGATTTTAAACAAATCAAGAAAACACCACATGATGTATCTAAAATTGCATTTCGGCATCTGGCAAAAAAAAGGAAATATCTGTTCAAGATCATCTAGTTCAAGGAAGCCCTTAATAAGAGTTTCTGTAAAAAGAAAATTTGAAATTGCCTGTCAACAAATCAGTAGATGCCCTTTCTGAAGCTGACAGGTGCTTTTTGGCATTAATGTAATGACCATAAATATTTCCTTGCACAAGGTAGAATCAATTGCTTTAATCAATTTCTACTATCACTTATGAAGTATGCAGACAATTTTCTAATCTATGCTTTCCAGTGACATTAAATATGTATGTTCAACAAACTCTGGCAGAGCTGACTGTCAGTTTCTTTTCCTTTTGACAAAAATCAGCATTTTGCCTATAAGGTTACAGTTCTGGCTCAAGAGCCGCTGAAGTGTGGGCTCTTAGGCTAAATGAATTCCCCTACAATACAATAACACAACCCACAGCAGTGACAGTCATTAGCGAAGCTCTGTGATACATGGAGATTCTAGGATGCAACGTGAAATGTTGCTTTATGAACAGAATGACCTGACAGCTGAGAACAGGAACATTAGGGCTAAAATTAGGTACATGGATATATACCAATAAATGAAACGTCTTTGTTAACTTTTTCCTTAAAGCTTGGTCCATACATCAGACAATTTAGGTCTTTATAAGATAAGGAAGAGTCAGAAAGAAAATAAAATATCAAAGAAGCCAAATGTCTGGTCCCCTGGCCCTGGCTTCATTTGCTCCTTCTTGATATGATTTTCTCCTTCTCCACCTTCCCCCTAAACTAAAATGGGCACCAGACAAAGTTGCTAACTTGCTTTCATAGAATATTCTGAGTTGGAAAGGATCCACAAGGATCATCGAGTCCAACTCCTGGCTCCACACAGGACCACCCAACAATCGGACCACATATATGAGAGAGTTGCCCAAATGCTTGTTGAATTCTGGCAGGCTCGTTGGCATAACCACTGCCCTGCTTTGCACCTAGACAGTTCCTCTGAGCATACGGTAAGAAACTTCTCTACAGTACTTTTATATTGAATCTTGCAACACCCCTAAGAATAAGCAAAAAAAGGAGAGAGAGGTTAAGTTACCCCAACTGCAAAACAATTTCTGCTCAATATGAAATCCAGATCTACTGTCTTGTAATTTACCCAGTGCCCTCTCCTAAAGATGAGTTTGCAATGAGATATAACAACAAAACAGACCAATATGCTTTTTGGTCTTTCAACTGCTATCTTCTGTGCTTATTACAGACAATTCCCCTATCTGGGCCTGTTGAGAAAATACATCTGATTTCAGTTTTTGCTTTGTCAATATTAAGAAGTAAAGCATTTGAACAGATCACTGAAAATGTTGAGAAAAGCAAAGAGGACTCTCAAAAGGGAGATTTAGAGGAAATGAGGCAGACAGGTAATGTGTAGAAGACAAAGGGCTGAAAAGAGAGTAGGAAGCATCTGAAAGATTGAAATTTGGACAGTATTTGGCACATGACCAGCACTGTAAGCAAACAATAGAATAGGGAAAGACAGCGCTGGCTGGATATCAGAAACTCTTCTTTTGTTCTAAAATACTTTAAGGGTTATAGTAAAGTTCAGCTATGCATGAAATTTAAAGCTGGATGAGGAAAAGCATTATAAAGTAGACAGTTGAAACCATCAGCTGAGAGAGTAGTTGAGCTAAACATTCGTTTTATTGTTTCCACCTTTCCCCTCAGTGAATACTTGTGGAAGCAAGTGGAATTATTGGAGCTAATGCGGGGTGAGAAGTCAAGAATGCTAGAGCTGTAATCCTGGATAGCTCACCAAATTGCTTTGATACCATGTTCAAGTCACTATTCAGTTTCTCTACTAATAACACAGACACAATAACAACCAACTTATGAAGGAGCTGGGAGAATTAATTAGTTAAAAGTCTGTAGCATTTTGAATAAACAATGACACCTTTTAAGTTTCCTAGAGTACTTACAAGGATCAAACTATAGGACTGGGCCTTAGCTTACGTCTATAAAAATGCTGACTTCAGTAGGAGAGAATCAAGGCAACCCTTGAGTGTTTTCAAAAATGTCACCTTTGAATTACTCATCTGTTTGCCACGAGGAATGAATGTCTGCACTTCTGGGACCTTGTCTGATTTCCAGAATTAAATCACAGAACAGTCTGAGTTCTTCTTTGTCCCTAAGGCCATAGATTTTTTTTTTTAAACATTATAAACAATAAAATTTTTATCCCTCTGTATATTTTTTGTACCATCTTGTTTCACAAAATTCTTTGAAGATGCAAGCGCTTCTCACCAATCATCTGTAGAGGGCTCATCACATCTGACTCTCTGGGCAAGGCTGTATTAGAAAGAAATAACATGTTTGATAATAAATTTAGCATGGTTCACCTGCCACTACTATTACTGCTAAATCCCAAAGAGGTATCCTTTACCAGTGGACGAATTATTCAACCGGAAAGTAAACATACTCGTGGAATGGTCTAAACCAAGATGAAGAAGTACAGGGCCAAAGGACTGCAAGATTGAACAGTATTCTCCGTCAGCTGACAGTATTTACTGGATTGGTTCTGTTTCACTCTCATAAAGTTTTTATTTTGCTTACTGTTTCTTTTGCAAATTGCACTTACTACATTACATAACTAAAATACTAAGATAATTAATTTTTATATTCAGTAGCTCTAAGTGCCTTATGTATAGGCACATGTCTGTATTTGCAGATGTATGCCTCTGTCAAGCTGTATCCACACACACCCAGAGCGCCCAGAAAACAAAGGTCCAAGCCTGGAGCATTCAGATGTTCTGGATTTATTTTGGGATTTTTGGTTATGAATTAAAGTGCACCATAAAATGATTGGATAAAGCTCAGATGTATGCTCCTGGCAGACATAAATTATATTCTTCTTATAATTAAAAGACAGAGAGATAAATACTTACTTTGGACTGCACACAGTGCAGTCACACCAGTATCTGCATGTAACTGACTGTGTGAACAAACATCACAGTAGAAATTTAATTGTTGTAATTTCTCAATATATAAAAAGGTATAGTCTTTAGAACAGCATAAAAAACATGCTGTTAAAAGATCACTCATATCTGAGATACTGCACTACACAGACTTGATTTACACAAGGGAAGAGAGGAGGTGATCCCAATTTAGAAGCCTCCATGGTAGCAGTTAAGAGATTTATATCCCTCTGTGCAAAATCAGTGAGGCCTTTGACGCCAGGGTAAAAACCTTCAGTTTGGTCAGTGTACCACTGCAAAATAATAACCTTAACAAACACTATATAATTTATAGCATAAGAATAGCAGAGGAAGATGGTGTGCTCAAGCCCAGATATGACACAGAGTGAGAGACATTATTCGACTGGGTTCTAGGTTTTTAGTCTGCCTGGATTCCCTCTGAAGTCTTTAGCAGGGTAACTAAAATAGAGACTGTAACATACTGTCATTTATAGTGATAATTACCTTGGCAGGAGCCAAAAAGTTGTGCTGCAGGAGTACAGGAACACCTCTTTTGGAAGTGCACTAAATATATTGATTTGGCATATTCTGTATCACAAGCCAGTTTATTAAAAACAACACTTTACTTACACTAATCTTCCAAACATCAATAGAAAATTTCACTTCTGAAAATTCTGATTTAACATAATAAATACAAATAATAACTATTTTTTTCCATTACAGTACCCTGAATAAAGTGGATAGCTCATTGCAAGAAAGGAAGGAGCCAGAAACAAAACCAATTATCAGTTCTTAGTTATTGTATGTGCACCAAGAGTATATCCATGAGGCAATACTATGCTAATACTACGCATACTATACAATACATGAGTTAGATCTAGTCAGACTTGGGCACCATACAGCATGGATTTCTGCCTGAAGGTAACAGGTGGCACTGGAGATAGCAGTCCCACTAAACCTATCCCCTTGAAGGAGGGAGGCAAAAGACATGTTCCATTTTAAGATTAAAAAGACAAAACAAAATGGAGTCAAGTTCACCTGGGTAAAGAGCCTTGCAAGAAGGATTTCTACCTCGGAGGTTCCAGGGATAGCACTGAGCTGGCCAGACTGCTGGCCTTAGCTGCTCCTCAGTACTGGAGAATGACCTGGCCTGAAATTTTTGGTACAGCATGGAAAAAATTCTTGTCCTCATAATCAAAGTAGAGGGACTACTACAAAAAGATGAGTCTGATTTTTTTATTTATTTTATTTTTTGGCTGAGACAGTGTAATTCATCCTCCTGCTTAGTTCAACCTACGTTGTTTAAAGCAAAGCCATACAATTCCGTGTGACTTCACAATTTCCAACAGAAACAAGATGCTAGCACTGCTTTGAAGTGAAAGAGAATAAAACAAGAAAGTCCTAGGACTTCTGGTACTTATCGAAGAACCATATTAGAATAAGGAAAAAAAAATCCCTTAGGGCATGGAAGGGATCTCCCCAAGCACTGAGTGCAGCTGTCTTCAATCCCAGACAACCACGGAAAAGATGCTTAGGCCACAATGGCCTTAAGGAACATTCTGTGCATTGCCTAGACAAGTTGCAGAACACTCCCTGCTACCCTGAAACAACTTGACAATTTTCATGCCAAAAGCTAAATAAAAAGCACACAAAAGAGACAAAAGCTGTCTAAGTCTCTAAATCACTGAAAGGATGAAGGAGAGCTCAAAAATACCCAAATATCATAAGGCTTTGCCACAACCCAAGAATTTCTATGTGAAAATGCCCAGTGGGTAGCACAAGGGGATGGGCAGGACTTTTCTACTTGTTCTACTATCTTTTTCTCCTATTTGCAGAGTGGAGGGGAATATTGAGTTCTTTGCATTAGTTTTGCCCTTCTACAGTGCTCACATAGCTTTTGAGAATTTTTATTCAGCTCAGTGGAAAGCTGGAGGGCCTTGCTCACTTCACCAGATCCTAGCATGGTTCAGTAAAATTGATCTCTGCTGTTTTCATATAGCGTAATACTGCATCCCAAAACTTCCTTTCTGCCTTGCACTGGCTCTCCGTGTTCCTCTCCCCAGGTAGTATTCCCTGTCATTGTTAATATACTAAAAGTAAATGTTTGGATGGTTGGCTTTACATTTACAGTTGGCTTTACATTTACAGTTCTAAACATACTTGCTTCTCCCCAAATCAAGAAACAGCTATTTATTTTATATCTAGCCTTTGCTTTATATTTAGCCAGTTTAACATGATCAGAAGGCATTTTCCTGTGAGATGCCAAATTCCCTAACAATAGCTATAGCTTGTAGACAGAGAAAGAGACTCAGCAAGATGCTTAAGAACATACTCAAGTAGTTGTCTGAAAACCTCTGAGACCTCTTCTGTACTTAAAATTAAACATATATTTATATAACTAAATCAATGAACACTACTCACAGTCAGGGTTGGAGAGAGCCATAATGGTAAAATTCGGTGGAAAAAGTTCAGATGTTTTCTGACAATAAATCAACCACAAAATCATAGCATTTTAATTATGGCTTGTTGTTCTGCTCAGAGGTGCCTACAGTTTTGATTTTTGATGGCTGCATGTTAATTTAATTCTGTACATGGACCAGGCATGCCCTGAGACATATCTCATGCATTATCATATTGCACCATCAGACATGGTTTTCACATGAGTCAAGTACATTAGCTTTCTACATGCTTTTGTCTCATCTTGAAATTAGTTCAATTCATAGTATGTGAATAAAAGGTAAACAAACAAATTATAGAATTCCTGTAACACTAGCATTCAACAGAAGCCAGGATCACCTCCTGGATCTTCCCCATAGAGACTCTAAATACCCTATCATTGACCTTGTAGTGATTATGCACATCTTAGGCTTAACAAACTTTCACTGTTAACTTTGGGTTATGCTCCTTGGTATCTCAGAGTCAAATTACCTTGACACTGGTCTGCGATGATTATATAAATCTTTTAAATTACTGCAGATACTCTCTTTCTCTTGAAAATGCTCTTAAAGTTGTAAGCAGTCATTCATCTCAACTGTCACCTAACTCCACAACTAGAAATGATCCCATGTTGTAAAAAGTTAGATTTTGAACAGTTCTGGAACAATCAGCATTGCTATTTTGAGGAAAGAGTAGCATATTTCGAAATAAAAAAGCTTAACTGGACTTTCCTCACAACGTCTTTGTCTTCCACATTCTTAAGTCAATTACCTTTAATTTTGGGTATATTTTTTGAATAAAATAAATGTAAAATAGTTTTTTAGTCAAGTAAAAGGAAATATAGAGCAGATTCCAATACCCTAAATTGCTTTGTGTTGTCCTTTGCTTCTAAATTATCTCCATTCATCTATTTCTCTTATTTGAGAACTAGCCATAGCTCTTGTCATTGAAATTAAGATAGGGGAAATAAAAGTATCTGGTACATTAATAGTAAAGTAAAGTAACTGAGTTATAAAATACAAATAATTAATTCAGATGTATGTACTTATATTTGAATGTTCTTTTCAAGGAAATAAACCTATTTGTCAATCTTTTCCTCATCTACTGGTGAGCTCTAGCTCTGTCCCTGTATATTCTCCGACATATGGACAAAACTGCACCCTAATTACCATATTCAAATAAATCCTATAAAACTGCATTGCTACCTTTTATCTCCCAAATGCTACTTTTTCCTCTTTGACGATGTTTTGGAGAACAGCTGAAAAGAAGTTAAATGGGATACTCTATCCTAAAATTAAAGAAGAGGGTAGAAATTCCAAATTGGAAACAATTCTCGACTTACAGAATGGAAGCCAATGAGAATTTTAAAGCTCATTTCAACATTAGCAGGATCAGATTTGGCAAATCAGTTACTTTACGGAAAAAAAAAAAAAAAAAGTTAGCCTGGCTTTGCTGCCAGGTCATTTCTCATTCTCTTCTAAGTAAAAAAGGATTTTCAGTAATGTACATGGTAAATATTCAAATGAATGAAAAATATTTCAAGTAACTAATTTTGATATCCAAAAGGATTTTTGATGAGCTGTACAAACTGACATTAAAAAAGAAAAATCATTTTTAATAACTTTAAAATTACTGACTTGAAAATGAGAACATTTAATAAGAAAAAAACTGTATTTAATATAAAATGTCTCCTTCATACAGTTCCTCCAGGATGACTTTTCCAATACCATTAAAGTATATTACTTTTGTAATGCTGGCAGAACTCTTAGACTGATTCCAAGAGAATTTTTTTTAAATGGAAGCTTTATAAAATTTATTGTTATTTGAAAGCAGACATTGCTTTAAATTATCTTGTATGCTTTCATTCTATAGCTACCTGAAGTACAAGGAGTTCTAGAAATCTTAAAGCTTGATGAATGCTTTGTATGTAACCTATCACCTGAAAAGTTTTTGGAAGGATTGTCTTTTCTTTCATTTTTGTACATTCCCTTGTACAAGCAAGGTTGGTCCATAATGCAGTGGTCTTAGCCACTGCTATAGCAGTAATACATTCTAAGATATAATAATCCTCCTCCTCATCCTGTTCTCAACTGCCCAAAGACCTATTTTTTTGGATGCTTAGCCTTGAACATCATACAGTCTTGTGACAGAAAAATGAAAGACTTACGCTCTCTTTAGCTATTAATTCTCTTGATTTTTTAAAAAAACTTAAGTTTGCATACATTGTGACAGAAAAAACAATATCTATTTTAATTAACTACTCTGGATAATTTTTTAAAGAGAAGCTTGTAAAGTGATTTCTATTTTGATACTGTTGAAAATAAATGTTTTGAGATAAATGTGTTAATAGCAGTGACAACATGGCTCAGGGTCTGAAAGGACATCTCGTACTTTGCAAAAACTAAACTGCCTGTTAGTTTTCTGATAGGTCAACCTATACAAGAGATTTATGGTTTGAGGTCAGGACAAAGCTGATGGATTTCATGAAATATGAGATTCCTTTTAAAACAATATAGAACTATTTTCAGCTCAATGAACATATATTTTGCGGTCCCTCCTCCTCCTCCATTCTTCTTCTGACCTACAACCTCCACATTCCATTTCCTATTTCTGTTCATGCTGAATGCCCTTGGGTGAAAAGCTGGGACCAAATCAATTTCTTTCACTACAAATCTGTTCTGTCCTCTTTCAGATCAGCTCCTGTCCTGGCCAAGAAGCAATTATTTTCCAGTTCTAATGAATATCCCACACATTCTGCTTATATAAAGTTTTCACTTTACCTCAACCTCTTCTACATTCATGTGATATATGAATTTCTTCAACCAGTTCAGGAGTCAGCCTACCTTTTCAGGCTTTTCTATCTGCTGCATACCTTCTCTTCTCTTCTTCCATTTCCCTCCCTCCTCCTGCTCCCAGTTCAAACCCTTCTTAAACTCTTATTCCTTCATCTATTCCATGTCACTTTGCCTTGAATTTTCATCCCCTGACAATGCTGCAGAATGCATTGTCCTTGTTGACTCTTCCGTCCACTTTCTACCACCTCCCCCAATTATTTCCTTCAGCTCAAATCTCCTGCTACTTCTGCCCCTGCTCTTTGACCTTCTGACCTCCTCTGTTTTTCTGACTCACTGTTTTCAAATACTAAGCAAGAATGAGGCAATTTCTAGTTTCAGTACTTTTCTCCTATGATCATACTACTGAAAATATTTGTCTCTGCTACTGCAGCGTAGTGTGGATGCTTCACCATCCTAGTTCATTAAACGAGAGACTTCTGGTCAGTGATGTCAGTCTACAAAACCAGAAATGCTTGTGGTTCATATTTATTGTTAAGCCTGCAAGTGGTGCAGTTCTCCATATAATAGCCAAGATTTTCAAAAGTGATGACAAGTCATTTTGTGTGTCTGACAGTTTGGATTTATATTCAGAAATGAATTAAAAACGTATGGCTTCACAATATTAAGCACCCTTCCCCAGCAGGAAAAAAATGCTGTTTTAAGGTTGGACATGGAAAAAAACATCATCTCAAATCCCTATACCTTTTGAAAATCTCAGTGGGTATATATTAATATATGGATTTTATTTTTTTATTTTTTAGCCTGTAGAAGATTGCAACCAAGCTGTAATTTTGAGTGAGCACAGAAAGACAAAAGGGTTTACAGGTACATTACAAGGAAATGTGCAATGCAAAAATAACAGTATGGAGCATTTTTAAATTTGCAAACAGACTTCTCTACATAGAAGACATACTCACACTAAATTGACCCTGTACAGAGATAATACAAGTATTTATCTCTTTTTTTATGACATGTAATATATGGTAGGGAAGACAAAAACCACCAAGATGCCTAACTGTGTCTTGTCCCTCTATCTTAAAGATAAAAGGTGAACAACCCAATCCAGACTTGCACATTAATAAGTCTTTCATTGAGATGTGGTGGAAACATAGTATCATGTCTTAAAATCAAGTGCAGTTCACATTCATTAATCTCAAGCCATCCCAAAGTATCACTCAATTTTCTTTGCTAGAGTTCAAGAGCACTTGCATTTATATTTGTTTTTGCTTCCCATCTAGGAGCCTCACTGTATAGTTCATTCTTTCTCAAGAATTTGTTTAATAAATGGACATGAATCATAGAATCACAGAATGGTTTGGGTTGGAGGGGACCTTAAAGACCATCTAATTCCAACCCCCCTGACATGGGCAGGGATACCCTCCACCAGGTCAGGTTGCTCAAAGCCCCATCCAGCCTGGCCTTGAACACCTCCAGGGATGAGGCATCCGCAGCTTCTCTGGGCAACTGTTCCAGTGCCTCACCACCCTCACAGGGAATAATTTTTCCTTATATCCAACCTAAATCTACCCCCTTTTAGTTTAAAATCATTACCCCTTAATCTATCGCTACAGTGCCTGATAAAGAGTCCCTCCCAAGCTTTCCTGTAGGCCCCCTTTAGGTACAGGAAGGCTGCTATAAGGTCTCCTTGGAGCCTTCTCTTCTCTAGGCTGAACAACCCCAGCTCTCTCAGCTTGTCCCTATAGGAGAGGTGCTCCAGCCCCTTGATCATCTTTCTGGCCCTCCTATGGACTTGTTCTAATACTTGTGTCCTTCTTGTGCTCGGGGCCCCAGAGCAGAACACAGCACTCCACGTGGGGTCTCACAAAAGCACAGCAGAGGGGGATAATAACCTCCCTTGCCCTACTGGCCATGATTTTGATGAGTCAAAAATCTATTAATAAGACATAAATAAAATAGCTTTTCCTAATTTATTAGCCTTTAGTTTCCAATATGACCGTACTGATTTCCATTTCCAAACTTGTAAAAAAGTGATGCACATTTCACTGAAAAACTAGTGAGCACAAGAAGAAATTGTTCACTTGAGCATAAAGTTAAACACACGGATCTTGTAATACAGGACCTCTGATTTTAGCAACACTGGATTACAGGAAAAATAAAAGCAACTTTTTGCTAGCCGTTTTTACACTTCATCATGTAGTTATTTTCCAGCTAATATTTGTCTGTTATCTGTACAACACAGTGTACAGCTCCTTACATAAGAAAAGCTTGCTTTATGATGCCAAACACAGGAGTCGTAATAGTTTTTTTTTTTTTTTTTTCGGCCAGAATTTCATCTCACTGCCATGAAAGGAGAGACAGAACAAGGTAAAGACAAAAACAATTTTCCTAAATGAAAGCCTGAAAGCTCTTTACAAGAAGTGCTGACTGCCTTCCGTGTCCAAATTTCTGAATCCCTTTCAACTTGCTCTTTGCAGAGCTACATAGCGAGAACAGATGCCATTGTTTGACTCTGTAGTGACTTCATATAATTACATTTCTTAATCTGTTGGCACTTGAAGATCAGCTCGCTATATTGACATCTTGTGTTTCCACAGTTACCTGCATTTCATAATTTGGTTTCCTCTTGTTGTTACAGAGTAAAGCTACATCATAAATAAAAAAAATATCTCTGGGTTAAAGGAAGAGTTATTATAAAGAATTATCCCAATAGCTTGAGTTGCATGAATGATGTGTACATCTCCCTCAGATGAGATCTTTTTCAAACACCAGAGCCCACATTTGGACAGTAGCTGCTGTGGAAATTTCGTCAACTGGAAATAGCCAAGAAGGCTCTCAGGCACACAAATCTGTCAGAATTTCTTCTTTTAGCAGCTTAATGCTACCCACTGGCATGAAGCAAATGAGTCACATTCTAGCCTTGTCCCTGGTTAAATTGATTTAGGTAGATTGAAATTACATGTTTGAAAATAACCAGAGTTCATAGATACATAAATTAAAATGCTGTTAATTTATCTTGATGGAGGAGGACCTTGGCAATGTGTTTCATTTACATTGCAGGGCACAAACATTATTAATATCAAGGTCAATGAAGAAGAGAATTGACCTTCCAAATAATTTGTTTTAGTTTTGAACTGTCAGATTCCATATGAGCTACGAATGTAGTATTCACTCTCTTGCCATGTAAAGTGACATGGGTTTTGTTTCCCAAAATGAGGTTTTGTAGAAGCTCAGAGTGTAAGTGTCACTACACAGTGAAGTGTGGCATTCTAAAGCAATTTGTAAGATTATTGGTAGAAAAGATTATTCCATTTATGTCAATGTGGAGCAGCTGCTACTAAAATGAGGTATATATAAAAAAAGGAAAATATTTTATACAAATAAAGAGTCAAATAACCTTTCTGTATTCTTTTTCACAATTATTCTCTGTCTGCCGCAATGACAGGTAAAAGTTGCTGCAATGAAAGGAAAAAGAAAGCTGTTGGGAGCAGACTTGGAGGCAGCACTACAGCATTCTGTAAGTATTCATCAAGATGTTTAATGCAGATACCATGCTTCTGTCAGATGCCAGTAACATGCTTTGGTTTGCAATCTTTATGCTGATGAGCTATGTTACTGCATGCTCCAGTAACTCTTTTACCTATCTTTTTAATGACGGACTTAGGTCAGCTGCCCTCAACTGCAGTAATTTATTAGTTACCTTAAAGAAATTATATTTTATAGAGAAACAATAGGAAGAGTTCACTTTTAGTCTAGTACATAGGTAGGTCAACCAATGTGCAGAATTGTATACAGACTCACCTATACAGATTAAACAAAAAATCAGTAGTGTTTCTGTCAAAGCTGCAAAGTCAAGCAGCTAAAAGTTTAGAAATGTTGTACAGCCTTCATTTTGCCCCCTAGTTAATCCATCCATCATGCTAAATCATTAATATCACATCAGAATTTCATATCCACAATGTAGAATATGAACATTTTAGAGGATATGTTTGAGTGCTTAGAGCAGTTTATAAGAAGTCATTCCTTTTTTCTTTTTCATAAAGGGGGCAAATAAGTGTGTATCACAGGCACCGTTTGAAGTCTGAACCATTCCAGTGCTTCAGGGGATTATTTTTTGCTATATGCTTGAACTGCTGTAAGCAGTAGTTACAAAGTTGATAGATGGAAGTTGGTATGCCAGCTGGGAGGAGGTCAAGTTGAATTCTGTGTCCACCTGGAAGATCATAGAATATCCCAAGTTGGAAGGGACCAAATAAGGATCATCAAGTCCAACTCCTGGCACTGCACAGGTCTACCCAAAAGTTTAGACCATGTGACTAAGTGCACAGTCCAATCGCTTCTTAAATTCAGACAGGGTTGGTGCAGTGACTACTTCACTGGGGAGCCTGTTCCAGTGTGTGACCACCCTCTCGGTGAAGAACCTCTTCCTGATGTCCAGCCTAAACTTCCCCTGCCTCAGCTTAACACTGTTCCCGCGGGTCCTATCACTAGTGATAATGGAGAATAGGTCACCTGCCTCTCCGCTCCCCCTCGCGAGGAAGTTGTAGACTGCCTCAGCCTCCTCTTCTCCAGGCTGAACAGGCCCAGTGACCTCAGCCGCTCCTCATATGTCTTCCCCTCTAGGCCACAAGATCCACTAGATGATGGGAGACAGGAGAAGAAAAGTGTGGTTTTACAGAAGTCATGTAGTGGACATGAAGCAGACAAGCAGAAAGAATCCATGGGGAATCCATGCTTGAGCTGGATTGCTTCAGCAGCATCTAGGCAATCTCACTGCACTGTTGCTATATTCCTATGCAGCTCCTGTGTTGCAGACTGGATATTTCATATCACACAATCTTATCACAAAATCTCTTAGAAAGTATACTAACCCCATGGGAATTTCTAGTCAAACTGGAAAAAAAAATAAATAAATCAGAAAAGGAAGGAATGGAAACTGAATTAATGCTGAGCTACAAAGGAAATATTTTCATTATGTATTTCCACTGCCTTTTTTTTTTTTTTTAAATTAAGTTTATTCATACCTTAAGAGATTTTAAGTAAAAACAAAGCAAACAAAAAAAATGTTTTCCAGATGTCTACGAACTTCATGTTAGATATTACTTTTAGGGTAAATCTGAATGATTATTAACAAATCAATTCCAAGAATCCATGAATAATGTAAATACCTGAATGAGCCTGAATAAAGTTCAGTGTAAACTGCTGAATCAAAATATTTTCACTTCATAGAATGATTAATGTTGGAAAAGACCTCCAAGATCATCTGGTCCAACCATTCCTCTACCACCAATATCTCCCACTAAACCATGTCCCTAACCACCACGTCCAACCTGTCCTCGAACACCCCCAGGGACTCCACCATCTCCCTGGGCAACCTGTTCTAATGCCTAAACACTCTTTTTGAGAAGAAATGTCTCCTAATTTTCAACCTGAACTTCCCCTGGCACAATTTGAGGCCATTCCCTCTAGTCCTATCACTAGTTACCTGTGAGAAGAGGACGACCCCAGCTCCTTTCAGGTAGTTGTAGAGAGCAATGAGGTCTACCCTGAGCCTCCTCCAGACTAAACAACGCCAGTGCCCTCAGCCACTCCTAACAGGACTTGTGTTCCAGGCTCTTCTCTTCGTAGCCCTTCTCTGGGCATGCTCCAGCACCTTGATGTCCTTCTTGTAGTGAGGGGCCCAAAGCTGAACACAGTACTCGAGGTGCGGCCTCACCAGAGCAGAGCACAGGGGGACGATCACCTTCCTGGTCCTCCTGGCTACACTATTCCTGATACAAGCCAACCACAGCACTCTGCCTGTGCTGGATCTTATTTTAAAAACAAAACAGCATACTGGGAAAAAGTGTGGCTTTGACATGAAATCTGATTTTATATAAAACATACATTCATGTAACTGTTTAAACGTATATGGCATTTGACTGCAACCACAGTGCAGTTAAACTTGGGCTTGGAAAACTGAGTGAGTTTGGTAAGCTTCCAATTCTTTTGCTGAAAGCAAAAGGTAAATTTTAATGGATTGTATTTCAATCAAACTTGAGGAACATTTGAAAGGATGAATGCAGAAGTCCTTCTCGAGGGTCTTAAGATTTAGGAATAGACGTAGTAGAAGCCAAATTGCAAGGGAACAAGTGAAAGCTATCTAGAGCAGGAAGAAACAGTTTAGCTCAGGAATTTAGAAGTTAATAGATAGAAGCATGGCACTAAGTTGCAAAGGAGAGCAGAAAAAAGTGAAAAGGTTGAGATATATTTAAAAAGGAAAAGAATTTCTGAACAGGGTAAGGGGAGAGGTTGCATATATTTCCCTATTTCTGAAAAAAAGAAAGTAATTCTGTGTTTTTGGTTTTCCTCAGTGGAATCAGTGGAAAAATAAAAGAAAGCTAAGAAAGCTACTAGACAAACAGAAGTTTGGCAGTTATTGATTATGCTTCCATAGAGTTAGAGAAGTAGCAGATTTTGCTTGTGACTATTGACTTTAAAATACCAAGCACATGCTCAAATATAAAACTTGAGAATCAATTGCAAAAGCTGCCATCAAGGAAAATAACTCAGAATAAGCAAAAGACAAGATTTTACACTCCCTTTTTCCAGTGAGCAATATTTTCAATTCAAAATCTAGTCACACTAGCAAAGACTAATGCACCTATTCAAGTACTCATTAATTTTAGAAAAGTAGTTTTTACTTTGAATACATGACTCTGTCACAAGCCTATGTTTCCATCACTGCTGTTGTTGGCTAATATTTAAATTGATTCTGATTTTGAAAAACCTGCCTATTTACTTTAAAAGTAGCCCTCATATATCAAGATTAAACAGAATAGCCATTTTGCACAGCATTGTAATTACAAACAGCACAAAAGATACCCAGCTGAAAATCACAGCTGTTCAAATACAGAATGTGCTGCTTGTAAGACAGATATATTATTAAAAAAAAAAAAAAAAATTCAAACCCCAAACCACAGTTTTAACTCCATTTAAAAGTTTCCCTTAGAATCAGTAATGTGTATGTTTACCATCACAGATATTAGCACAGAGCTTATATACAGCTGCTTAATGCTAAGCATTAAATGTGTTTGAAAAAGATATCAGTCAAACTAGCGCAAGAACAATACCAACAATACTCGAGTAGCTAACATGCTGAAGGGAAAACTTTACTTCGGATATTTTATTCAGAACACAATTAAAATCAGGAAAAGTTTTAAAGAAAAGAAAACAAAAGTTACTAAACATGCTGCTGTTCCTCCTGTTCAGATGATTTTCCCCACAAACCATGTGAAGTTAACAGCTGACAACCCCCCCCCACCCTTAACAGAGCCTTGGGTTTTACTAATATTCTAACCCAATTTTATTTATCATTCACATTAATGTTAGAATGGGCTGAAATTAATTACATAAACTTTGTGAATATGATTTGCATATGAGAAGAATTTAATAAAGAAAATACTGCCAAAGTGGGGAAGCAGGATAGGAATATGGGCAGAGGACAGTAGTGTGAAATTTCATGTAGTAAGTGCTATTTATCTGGTGAAAGTAAACCAAGACCACCATAGACCTGCATTCAAGTAACATAGTAAAAAGCACTGGTGGTCACATGTACACAGTCATGTGTAACAGCTGTTTGTAAAGGCTACGACAGCCTTAGGGTGCATAAGCAAGGGGATTACTTATAAATCAAGAGAAATAATGGTTCCATTAAATAAAATCCTCATGTCAGAAGCTATATCTAACTTCTCTGTGTTTTAATCTTTGCAATACCTGTATATATTATTTTAAAGGCTTAGTCTCTGAGTTTTATCTGCTTTATGGAAAGTTCAAAGTGACTTAGCCATTTACCTCTTCAACGGCAAAAATGTGATCAAGGCAATCTTCCAATAGACAGCATTCAAGAGAGGATCAAACTTAGTAGAAGAATCTTGTTTATTGTGCAGGGCGGGAGAATGTGTATGAGTTGAAATACTCATAAGACATAGTAGCAGCTATTAAAAGGAAATCTGATGAACTCACCTAAAGTTTATGTCAGTAAGTTATGAGCTACTATCTAGCTAATAACAAAAAATAAATATACTGATTGCAAAAGAAACATCTTTAGACAACCAAACTGTTCAGCCTTTGACATGCAAGCTACTTTTCTACATGCTCAAAACACTTATCTCTCTGAAGACAAACTTATTCTAAAAGCATATTCATTTAGCAGGTAATAAGAAAGTCATGTATTTTTAAGACCTACTGTAACTGATGATTATCAGGCTGGCTTCTAAGCTCAAACTGTAAAGACGACCAAGGTATCTTTTGCTACCTTTTGCCCTGTTAGTTGTCCAAATGTTCCATTTATTTAAGCTGAAATGGATGACTTGGACTAGTAGCTGAATTCGCTACTGGAGTCAGTCAGAAAACACTGCTGTTGAGGCAAAGAGAAGTAAAAATATCTGTTTATCAGAATCTAAAACAAGAAGTTGGAAATTGCCTTTTTAGACCAGAACTGGTAATTAAAAAAAAAAACAACGACTGAACAACTCCAAAATGCAAGCTACAGACATATGCTATATACCAATCTTGAAGTGCTGTTAACAGTTCAGGATACTAAAGTGAAGGACATTCAAATTCTTTAACAGAGAGGGCCTGGAGAGCTTATCTGGAAATTAAAAGGTTATGTTATGGTGAAAGACTTGAAGAGTTCTGAATCTGTTCAGTATTTAAAAGGGTGAAATGGTCATAGCAGGTACTGGTGAACCTTAAATAGTACTGCATAGATTATAAGTGCAGCAGAATGAAAAATAAGGATAGGATAGGAAGATAGAAAAGGAAGTAATATACCCAAAGAAGGGGAGATCATATGTCTCTAAGTTGTACAGGAAGCACTGGAACATATAAAGGTAGTGAAAAAAATTGTTAAGAGGATTGACGGTTGCTTCAATTTCAGTATCACTGTTTGCCAGCTGGTAAACTGGCTGTGCATAAATCTATAAAGGCAACTGGATGGAGTTCGTGAATCTGTGTATTTTCCTCAACTTTCACATCTGCTAGTATATAGTCAGAGCAATTGGGATTGTTTGTCTAAGCAGAGTTTTACCTGCCTGAAATTTTAACAACACAACATACACATTTGTTTGGTATTTCATGGCTGAAAGCAGGACCTGTTACTGTAACCTCTCTTTTTCTAACTTGTTCAGGATCTCACGCTTTTAATGGGAAGAAAATCCAATGGGCTTAGACTAATTTCTTCTCTCCTTTACCTTTTTGTGTGTGTGTGTGTGTGTGTGTGTGAGTGTGTTTACTAACTAAAGCATCTTCCTCTTGCTCTATTACTTATTGTTTGTGACACTATCATTCTTGTCATACTGACTCCATTTCTTGCTCCTACTCCATTCTATTTCAATAATATCTAATTCTGTTTGCTGTTCCATAGGCATTGCAAATTAAGCAAATTAAAGGACTTTCAACTCCACCTGCCATTTTACTATCCATTTCACAGTCCTATCTTCATCCCTTACCCTTCCGAACAATTTTTAAACATAGTTTTAAAGGTTCCTTATAAAATGTGTATGTTCATCTTTCCTTACCAGTGTTTTCTACTGTACTGATCAGTTCTTAGACATGTCTTAAAACCCGCTACCCTAACATTTCTGGATCCTTTCATATTGCTGTTTACACTCTTTTTCTTAACATCTTTTACAGAATCTGTCATCCTGTGGCTTAGCATTAACTCACTTAACTTTTGCCTTACAGTTTCTCTTTCTTTATTGTACCGTACTCTCCCACTTTTTAATCTCTCTGGCAAACATTATGTGGATTCAGCTATAATTTGTGTCGACGGCTCACCCCTTCTCCACAACCAGACCATTCTGTGTTACATGTTTGACTTTCTTTCCAATGTATTGCTCTAAATGGCCTGTTAGCAGCTGCAACTTACTATGCCTACTCCAGAACAACTTTGCCTTCTCTAAATCCTTTCTTTCTTGGTACTTATAATCTTGCCTTTCTCCTCAACTCTTGCTCACCTTTCACAAGCCTCTCCTGATCTGTTCTTCAGATCTTGTTTCTTACTCATTCAACAAAAACAGGCTTATCAAAATGATCATATGTCTTTTAGTTCTTGATTTTAAAATTTCTTTCAAGCTGCTCCCAAACAGTGCGATCTTTATCAAGTCCCAACATAACCATAAATAATCCATTTTGTGAATCACAAACCCTTAACTCTAAGCTCAATTTCTACTGCAACACTGTATAGTAATGAAAAATAAAACCATAAAGGAAACATTTCCCATAGACTTCTAAGTGCATCGTTTAGCTGCAAGATCTGAAACCAGAGACTGTTTTCAGTGAGTGGGAAGCAAGAAAGAGCCAATATTGTCTTGCATCTACTGAGGGTTCTAATACACGATGAATCTGAATACACAGCATCTGGAAGGCACCAGCTGGGCGGATGTAACTGGTAACTAGTCTGTTCCTATCTCAATAGGAAATTCCACTCATAAGCTAATGATGCTCCAATGTGAGTCTTTTGGTGACAATAAAAGACTATTCCCATCATACTAATAGCAAGCAACCTTCTAACACTAGCCTGAAGTAATTTGTGGACATTTTTACATCTGCTTGTTCTGGAACGTATTTAGGTATTTCATACGTACTCAAAAGTAGGGAAGGTGAGTAAAGGTTTACCATACAAAGAGAAAATAGAGACTGAAATTTTGTCCCTACAGAAAAAAAAAAAAAGTGTGGAGGAGACTTGAAAAGCTTTATTTTTGGACACAGTCTTATCTTTCGTAACCTTACATCAGAAGCTGGCAGACATTAACAGAGACAGAGGTGTTGGTACCTCAAATTAAAAATTAACCACAGTCAGTTAAAGCGAAAGGAAAAAAATACACAAGAGGAAGAGTGAAGAAAAACAAACTTGGTCTTATCTTCAGATCATCAACTAAGATTATTAATACAAATGAGAAAGAAAAACTAAATGAGATTAGAAATACATTCCTATGAGAAGCACTGCTAACAAGAAATATCACCTGTTAGAGCAAGAATGAAGAAAAACGCTTTTAAAAGTGAGTGATGTACAAGTGTGACAGACTATACCACTAGGGATGAGGTGATACCTATGCATTAGTTAACACTTCCTAATTCTTCTGTATACACAAACCTTGTAATATATTTTGTCTGCTATTCTTTTTTTCGTACTAGGTTGTAGTCTTCTGCCAAAACATTGGCTCTATACGGTACGTGAAAAGTCATTTCTAACTGTAAAATATTTTTTGAGGCTGGAACTCTCAGTATATACAAGACTATTGCCTCTTTCTTGTTCCCCACCCATTGAAAATATTCCTGAGCTTTCTGCTAATAAAAATCTAAACAAATCTCATGCCACAACAAAGAAAATTAGAGTATTAAAAAGAACAAAGTTATGTGAAATATTTTTTACTTCACAGAGGTCTTAATTAACGACATTATTGGATTCATATTTGACATGTTTACTTTTTTGTCAAATGTAAATTCAATAGCTGATTAATAGCTAGACTGGGTGAAGGAACCTCAACTTCAAACTTTAAAAAGGTAGTTTAACATTTACAGTCTAAAATTAAATGTACTTTGAATGCTAGCACCATATTAGATAGCCTACCACTATCTATATTTAATGTTGTGAAGCCTACCCAAGAGAAAATTGAGTTCCTATAATATGATGTAAAGCATTTTTATTTCACTTATTTGAAGTAGATATTCCTGTTGCTGAACTTGTTTTGAAATCCACCATAAATATGAAGAACTACTTATTTTCTGTATTATTGACTCTTTAAATGTGGCACGTGATATATTATGGCTGTGCTTGCAACATAGAAAAATTTTAATATAATCTCAGGAATGATCTCTGAATCCACATTTATCTCCATATAATCAACAGACTGCTAAACATTACCACATGCCTATACATATACTCACACACACATATACATATGTGATCGGGTTGAAAAATCTATGCATATACCTATGTACACACACATACTTTTCCTGCAAGACAGAAAAAATGTAACTGTAGAGGTATTCAATATATACACACATATCCGCAAACATGATTTTAATGAACAAGCTAATAATTTAGAAAGAACTTTAATTACTGTTATTACTGCCTTCATATTTCTTAGGATGGGCAAAGGACATTCTTCTGTGATTCCTAGAAGAATTTAGTAGCAAAGACATTGTGATCATCAAATACATGTAGTGTTTAGCAAGGCTTTAATAAATGCACTGCCAATATTGACATGGAATATTAACTGAATAAGGTGGAGACAAAAGTTCAGGGCAATTCAATAAATAGAGAATCAGATTGTTTACAGTATAGTCACCTAAATATTGAAGTTGATGCTCAAGTCACATAGTTTCAAGATCACCAAACAAAGAAGGTACTAAAAAGATTATTCTAAACATATTTTCAAGAATAGGCATAGATAGATTTTACTCTTTGAGTCAGATGGAGCATACTCAGTCCTTCATCTTGAAGCTAGAAACATATTGCTATCCAAAACCATACCTGCAAGACAGAGTAAGTTATTCATGAAAGTAAATTATGAAGAATGAGTAGAAAGCATATGGCATGGCAAGTTTTAAATTACAACTCCAACTAACCTACTGGGACACTATTCTGACATGTTTTATTCCCTTACGAAACTAAACACTTCCATAAAATTTCTTCCCAAATTCACATCTAGAGTGAAACTATTTGGAAGTGTTTTTAATTTAGCATTTTTGTAGCATAACAGACACTGTATATACAAGATTTATTAAATAATAATTTGGAAAATTTCTGCTGTGCTTGGAATTGTTAACACGTAAATTCTTTCATTAAGCATGACATTAAAGGAGAAGATTTAAAGAAAAATTACACGATGTTGAGTTTTTCTAATGCTAACCTGTTGGCTTATCCTACCCATCTTAATCAACACAAAATAAACATTCTTACAGTTTTTAAAACAGAATAAAAATCTGTTAAAAAACACGGGAAAAGAAAAAATTATATTGATAAAATAAGCTGCTCCACTATTTATCTATTATTATTTGTTACCCATTACAATTATTTTTTCTTACCCCCTCATTCATACCCTATTATTTTTGCTGCTTTCTGTAAATCACCAGGTTGGGTAGGTGCAAGATAACAAATCATGACAGAGATGTTTACAGATGTAACTGACCATTCATGTTTAAAGATAGAGAAGTCTTACCCAGTTTCACATACTTGTGCTGGATAGATAGGAAAAGTGGATGGCAGAAGGTATAATCACCTCCAGCCTTCTGCCCTTGCTCTTCGGGTACTTTTTGCTATGTTCCAGGCACAGACAAGTGATGGGACCATTGGCCAGCTCCTGCCCACCAGTTTGTAACACTGATGTATTGCAGTGACCCAAAGACCAACTAAGTCAAATGAACTGGCTGGACATGACTTCCTCAAGGGTGAGGACACAAACTCATCCCTTCTCAAGTCAACTCACTTCCATCCACTGTTAGGACCGTTAGACCTCAAAATGAAAATAGGGTATTAGTCCAAGAAGAACTTTAGGAACTGAGCAATTAAGCTTCAGGTAAGTAAATAAATAAAATAAAATAAAAAATAAAGCATGAGACAACTAAACTGAAACTAAACTGGAATGTTGGGGGAGCAAACTTCTAAGAGTGCTTGACACTTCTGCTTTTAATCTGAAATAGGTTATGATATGAAATGGCTAAACGAAAAACAAAGGTAACAGTTTTCTTCCAAAATTTATAAAGCATACTGTAGAAGATTTAATCCAAAAAGCAGGCTGAATAATTTATTCAAATGCCCGTCTTTATCTCTAAATATCACACCCATTTTCCACAAAATTCTATGTAAGCAAACAAATATATGAAGAAACCAATACTTCCATAGATTAACATAATTTGTAAGGGTGGTATTTAAAAGCAGTACAAAAGAGAAATCCTGTAGTATTGGGAAACATTCAGCATATAAATAAATTAGCAGTGAACCTCATTGTAAAACTGTTACTGTCCTGTCCTTGTACGCACGCAGTGCCATGCACAATGAAGCCTTGAGGTAATACCAGAATCACAGAATGGTTTGGGTTGGAGAGGACCTTAAAGACCATCTAATTCCAACCCCCCTGACATGGGCAGGGATACCCTCCACCAGGTCAGGTTGCTCAAAGCCCCATCCAACCTGGCCTTGAGCACTTCCAGGGATGGGGCATCCACAGCTTCTCTGGGCAACCTGTGCCAGGGCCTCACCACCCTCACAGGGAAGAATTTTTTCCTTATATCCAATCTAAATCTACCCCCTTTTAGCTTAAAGCCTTAACCCCTTGCCCCATCACTACATTCCCTGACAGAGTCCCTCCCCAGCTTCCCTGAAGGCCCCCTTTAGGTACAGGAAGGCTGCTATAAGGTCTCCTTGGAGCCTTCTCTTCTCTAGGCTGAACAACCCCAGCTCTCTCAGCTTGTCCCTATAGGAGAGGTGCTCCAGCCCCTTGATCATCTTTCTGGCCCTCCTCTGGACTCGTCCTAATATTTCTGTGTCCTTCTGGTGCTGAGTTCTCCAGAGCTGAACGCAGGGCTCCAGGTGGGGTCTCACGAGAGCAGAGCAGAGGGGGGAGAATAACCTCCCTCACCGTGCTGGCCACGCTGCTTTTGATGCAGCCCAGGACACGGTTGCCCTTCTGAGCTGCAGGCACACATTGCTGGCTCATTTCGAGTTTCTCATCAATCAACACCCCCAGGTCCTTCTCCTCAGTGCTACTCTCAATCCATTCCCCACCCAGCCTGTATTTGTGCTTGGAATTGACCCAGCCCAGGTGCAGGACCTTGCACTTAGCCTTGTTGAACCTCATGAGGTTCACACAGGCCGACCTCTCAAGCTTGCCCAGGTCCCTCTGGATGGCATCCCTTCTCTTCTGCGTGTCGACTGCATCACACAGCTTGGCAGCATCGGCAAACTTGCTGGGGGTGCACTCGATGCCACTGTCCATGTCACTGACAAAGGTGTTACACAGCACTGGTCTCAATACTGGCTCCTGAGGAAAACCACTTGGTACTGATCTCCACCTGGACATTGAGCCATTGACTGCAAGTCTTTGAGTATGACCATCCAGCCAATTAAAATTCCTTACACACCGAGTGGTCCATCCATCCATGGCTCTCCAATTTAGAGACAAGGATATCATGTGGGATAGTGCCAAATGGTTTGCACAAGACCAAGTAGATGATGTCAGTTGCTCTTCCCCTCTCGACCAATGCTGTAACCCTGTTGTAGAAGGCCATGAGATTTGTCATGCATGATCTGCCCTTAGCAAAGCCACATTGGCTGTCACCAATCACCTCCTTATTTTCCATGTGCCTTAGCATAGTTTCCAGGAGGATCTGCTCCATGATCTTGCTGGGCACAGAGGAGAGACTGACTGGCCTGTAGTTCCCTGGGTCTTCCTTTTTTCCCTTTTTAAAAATAGGGGTTGTTTCCCCTCTTCCGGTCAGTGGGAACTTTACCTGATTGCCACAACTTCTCAGATATGATGGATAAATAGAACAAATAAGATCAAATAAGGGCACCCTTCAAGAAGTCTGTATGGTTTTCTGCCTCTTCATGTTTATAGAGTTCACATACTTCACTGGCAAATTTCTTACAACTATAAACAAGCATAAGAAATTTGGTATGTGACCCTTTTGGGGAATGTGAGTTATTTCCCACTGAGAAATTACCTATTGTTTAATAGAAAGTCATTGATCTCTGCCCACCACCTGCTTAGTCCAACTGCTTATTTAACATGTTGGATGATAGCAACACTTTATCTCAGAAATTACCCTTGCTGAAGCTAATGAATATCATGTTGTAATTTTAACTAGATTCAAATTTATCGCTAGCCCTAGCCATGCACTGAGTTCATTAGTTGCTGACAGTGACTAGCATGCTTGGCTAGCATCTTAATCCAAAAATTGGCCCACTGAAATCAATATAACCAAACATGCAAAAGTTGGCTCAACAACTCTCAGGTGGGATACAATGTGTATTTCAAGGTGTCATCCTTTCAAGAGATCTGTATACCACCCTTGGGTTTGATTAAGAAAGCTCATTTAGGATGCTTTCATGCTACTAATTTGTAGAAACATATCCCTATCTGTAAACCTCATGGTTGATCAGAAGGCCTGGCTGTGATGCCTATATGAAATATCGAGTAACTGATAACCTTTTTTGAAGAGAAAAAAGAACTCGTATATTCCACTCAAAATTACTTATATATGAGTGAGGCATCCTCCCATCCTGTAAAGACTTTGTAATTCAGGAAACACCTGACCAAGGAATTTACAGATTCAAAAGAATACCACCAGACACAAGTTGTATAGAAAATTGCCACCCAGGCACCTGTACCTCTTTTATGTCCTTCCCATTGACAAGAAATGTACTGATTAGTAACAGAAGCAGCTGACTTGCAGAAACCAGACTGAGAAACTGGCAGCTTAGCATTTTCTGTCCAACTTCCTCATGATGCTCAAGAACAAACATGCCTGAGCAGCCATAAGCATAAGCCTGCATTAGACACACACAGCTGCACACATGAATATAAGTTTCTCATACCTACTATGTAACATTATCCACTCAAGAACACAGGGAATAAAGGGAATGTATTAATACAGAATTAACAGTTTGGTTGCTGGTGGAAAAAGTAGCAGAACGCACAGCAGCAGAGAGATTAAGAAGAGAAGATACATTTTTTATATTTGTACATTACTGTGGGGTAAACAACTGTTTATTTGCTAAGCGATTTCTGAGCTTACAAATATGTCAGGCATACCCTCGAATATGAATTATGTATTTGCAGCAGGGGCATGAAATTTTGCAGCCAACACCCTTCATTTATAAATAGTTTGTCCTGAAACAATTTGTCAATCTTATTTAACAGTTGCTATTTCCTGCAGTACAAGGACACTCTAACTGATGCAGGTTAGAGTTCTCCTGTCAAATAAAAGTAATAACAGCTGTCTCTCACAAAATACAGTAAGGGTACCTTGCACCTTTGCTGCCAAAACTAATCTCATATTCTAAGGATGCCCACATACTGTCATGTATCTGTTCTTCTGTCTCTGAAAAGTAGAGCTACATTCCCTATTTCTACATTTATAATTTCTCCATAAAATCTGCTATTTTTGTTTTATACCATATTCAGGTTTGTAGAATGGAAAGGAATCCCACTTCACTGCAGCCATCTGTTCCTAATACAGAGGAGATGGACCAAGATGACAAGATGGAAGCTCTCTCCTGTCTCCACCTGCTCCCTGCATATTTTTTTTTTTAGTACTATTTCAGTACACTTTAAACCTTACATGCAAAAACCAATATACCAGATGACCATGATTGTCCCCCTTGTACATATACACTGTACAGCGTATATGATGTGTCCTCTCCTGGACACCACCATCTGGGGGTAGATAGTTGGAGAGTGACATTTGTTTGCTGCCAAGTTTTTTGAGTTTAGTACAAGCTGCACTACCTCATGTGCTTTGGCCAGGAAGTCCCCTGTTGACATTACAACCCAATTGGAAGCCACCGCACACATTGGACCTAGTATGGGAACAGAAATGCTAAAAGCCTTAGATACTTAATATGAGTTTCCTCTGTCTAGGGAAAAATATATTATCCCTGATCACTGGGTATGCATCTTCCTCACCTGTGACCAGTTTATCAAGGGTATGGTTTTCCCACAGCTGTACCCACCTTGCTTTTTCCTTTCTACAAGCTCTTAAATGTGATGAACTCAGAAAAAAACAGTTTCTCTCTCTGCTTCTCCTGAAACACAGGCTGCACCATACTCTTGAACAGACTCTTCTGTGGCACGCAGCACAGCTTAAACTTGTTTATTGCATCTATCAAAGCCTATCAACAGCCTAAAAGAAAGCCAAAAATATTTTTAGTTTTCCTCACAATATAGAGCAGATTGACACTGTTCTTCTGTTCAGATTAGATGTCCTGCTAAGGAAGCATACAGTTCTCTCCATGCAATCTTCAGTCAGTACTGAATCTAGCTACCGAGGCCAGGAGCTACGAAGTCAAAACCCTGTAATAAGACCACTCTGCACATATAGCACTGTAAAAATCAATAAAGACATATGCTCAAAAAAAAGATATTGTGGCTTCTAAATAAACAAATATATCTGTATTTTATGGAGTATCTAATATACCATGCAGAGTAAGTCTTCTTCCATGGTTTGTAACATGATTTCAACAACCTCAGAAATGATTTTAAGTTTTATCAATTCCGTTCTAGCCTAAAGTGTTATCTCTTTGTAGTATGTTTTTCTACAATTATGTGGTCTTATAATGAAGGCTTTTAAAATGAAAAATGGAAACGATTTCTGATGCACTAAAGAGTAACTTTTTAAATTACATGATTTAGATAATTACTATTTTGAGAAGCTCTGATCATAAATACCTTAAAATTTGAAAACCAAACACTGTAAACTCAATTTCTTTTGGCTGGCTTGGATTGGACACAGAACAAAAAATAACTTAAAAATATTTTGGTGATTCTTCTATAATCCCAATGCCAGACCTACTGTTTTCACTAATTTTTCCTCTCTCGAATAATTAACATCTTTTTTTTTCTGATTCAAAACTATAGTATTTTATCAACTGATATTATACTTTTACTTTTTTGAAACAAAATAAAACAAACATAATATACATTTTTCAAAATCTTTACTATTAGGTGCCCAACTTGTTCTTTGAATGACAGTCCAGAGATGTAGATCTTCTGGCTGCCACAGCTACCGTTATGGAAAGTGTGGAACTACTGAGCCAAGGAGGCTTAGACAACTGAGAGACGTCATGCAGAGTGCACTGTACATTTGATAAGTCCACAGTGGCTTTTCTATGTCAGACAAAAATCAGAAGTTATTGGACAAATGAAACTCTGCATATATTGGAACATAAAACCCACCCAAATCTTGTATTTTTCTATATGTATAAGTCTTACCCCAAATACTCCCCATATGTAATTGCAAGTACACCAGGCAGTTATTGTTTATTTCATTATCCACAAGTATCTCACAGACCAAAGTCATGTATTTAAATACATCCGACATAAAAGTATCCAGTAGTTTCAAACATTTACATTAGAAACTCTAAAGCAAGAGTTACGTCTACAGTTGCTTTATTTATACCCACAGTTCTTTAATGATAGGGCTGTTGTACAAACAAGATCAAGTTCTGTGTTTGCAATTCTATATTTTTTTTTTTTCATCTGACCACTCTTATCTGTAAAAAATAGATTATATAGAGTATGTTCCCTCTTTGTACTGGCTTCCTGTCGCTGTCACATCCTCCATAGTTTGTGGAATGGACTCAAGTCTTACATACAGTCCAATTACTGTACCTATGAAGAGAGATGACTACGTTGATTAGTAATTAACAATTTATTCAAAAGACTGTCTGGAAAAATGGGACAAATAGTCCCACGAATGAATAAGAAGGATCTGTCTTGGCTCAATCCTTGTTTGGACAGTGATTTATTTGGTTTTGTGGACACGTTTGCCACCCTAATGCTGCTTTTATGATCTCTGTTTCCTGAGATATCTGAAAAGCTAAGTCTCATGCAAGCCTTGATGGATGTCTGCCCAACTAATGCATGTAGCCATTACTTTGTGTTTTCCTTCTTTATTACATTTTCAGAATCAAAAGGAGATAAGCATTACCATGAGCCACTGTTATCAATATCAAGGAGACATATACACAAAAGATGTTTGAACAAAATGAAATTCTACATGTCAGTAGTAGACAAGCTGTTGTTGGAAAGTGCCAGATAATTAAATTTAACAGAGAACCACCAATTTTGGACCTCTCATAGTGATGTGATCTGTCAGGCACAGATAAGAATTTGTATTTTAAAAATAGACAAAGTTTCATATTGTATCTTTTTTTAACGTGAGAACAAAATAAACTAGTTGTTTGTACAAACAGTTCTAAACGGTATGTCATGCTATAAAGGACAATACACTGCTTTGGTTGGGCCATCACATTTCTGACACCACAAGACATCAATTATAAATAATAAAGTGGGAATTGATGTTCACCCAGTTTATCAAAGAAGTTCTGCGAGAACAGCAGAGGTTGAACTTCATCTCAGGTGAGTTTCTTACCCCATGGTCTGGAGAACACACGGCAACAAGAGGAGAGGTGGGCACCAGAAGGGATATGGCAGACCTTCCCAGCCCAGAGCAGAGACCTGGCCAGCTGCCTGCTACATCTTGTGAGTGCCTCTGCTGAGCTCTGGGGGGTTTGCCTGTTCTCTGGCACTGATGTCTCTTTTTTGCTTCTAACACATCCTGGACATATAGATTTTGGATTCAATCTAATAGAGGATGCAAGCATTTCTGAATATTTTAGAGGAAGGAAAATATTTTTTTTCAGTGCCATATGTGAAAGCTAACAGGCAAAATTTTGTCACAACGTGATCTGTTTAATGTGTTTAATGTTTAGTGTGATATATGGACCACAAATTGTATTGTGGCAAAAATGAATAACCTACTAGTTTGCATTTTCAGCACAGATTTTCAGACATACTTAATAACCGTAATACATTAAACACAAACACAACTTTGTATCTAGCATAAGCACAACCCTGCTGAAAATAAAGAGTATTTTCTTAAAATGCATCATAGGATTTATTTGGTTTGCACTTACAAAAGCATTTAGAAAGATGAGTTCCCTTGCAATCAGTATTGTTACACTAACTGAAAATAGATGTCTGGGTGATCACATTATTAAAAAAATTTTCAAGGTATCAAAGTTTAGTAAAAAAAAAAAAAAAAAAAGAAAAAAAAAATTCATGAGTATCCTGAGAAAATTACCTTTGCTTTCATTCACTGCTTAAAACGTTTGAGGGGAGCCTTGTGGTACTACATGCGGGTGCCCTGGCACTGTCAGGGGGCTGCAAGGGCACATGATGGACACAGCCAGTTCCAATGGCCCCACCACAGGGCTTGGCTGGGCCCAGCAGCCACCCTGGGGGCACCTAAAGGAAAATGGATTGGGAAAGGGCAAAAATCCCAGACAGTAGAGAGGATTGAGTAAAAAATGTGAGAGAAACAGCCGTGCAGACACCAAGTTCTTTATTGAGAACTTATCCTTCATTAAGGAGGCTTGGGGCCACATGGAGGCAAGGAGGTATAGGAGTTGGGAGTGAAGGAATGAAGTTGAGCATGAGGAAAAAATGTTGGGTGGAGGCTTGGTGGTGGTGGGTTGTTTTTGTTTGTTTCCCACCATCCAAATCTATTTTAATCAGCAATAAATTAATTTGGTCACTGACTTTATCTCACCCTATGAGCTTTTCCATCTTATCTTCTCTCCTGTCCTGCTGCTGAGGTGGAGTGAGAGAGCGGCTGAGTGGGTGTCTGACATTCAACCAAGATCAGCCCACTACACTTGGGTATCAACCTTGGGAACTGATTTTACTAATTTGGGTAAAAATTAGTCCAATTATAGGAAAGTGAATGGAGTTCATTATTCATTAAAATGCTAAGCATGCTTGTGATGTGACTGTCATTTGCTACACAGAAGGTAAATGGTGGTGTCTGGACACATTTCCCCCATCCTTCTTCTGTGAAGGCTCAGAGCTCTGGAGTGCTTTCAGGAGCTGCTTAAACATATTTAAGGTTTTGCTGCTGCCAAAACAGATGAGATCCTGCTCTACTTCCCACACATCACCGTGCTACTCTTTGTGTGTCAGCAGTAAGGCTGATCTGGCTGAAAACTACTCTGTTAATGTTTAGTGCTGGAACAAAGATCATCATTTCCAGCAAAAGTGCAGTTTTAGATGATCGTAAAACTATAACCTCAGTCTTTTCCAAGGTCATGACTCCGATGTACCTCAGAAAATATTTGCCCTTTATAGACTTGGACCATAGTTGTTACCCTACTTTTACACTGGATTTTCTTAAAATGTCTATCCTGATTTATTCAGATGTAAAGCTGGGCAGACATATCCTGTTGATTTTTTTTTTTAGCTAATTTGTCACAAAATTTTATCTGTATCGTTTGACCAGACCTGTGATAAGACCTGAGGACTTTCTGAACCACATTAAACTTATGATCTACCTAATCTTGTATCTTCTTTCTGACCACTGACAGAATCAATTATTTCAAAAAATGTGTGACCTCCTGCAGTAGTTATATGGAACATACTCTGCTGTATGAAAAAAAAAATCCTATCCACATATCCATTTATTTTGCTCTATGTATGTTTTTTTCTTTCCACTGGAACCTTGCAAGAAATTACTGTTACAATTCTTGTTATAATACAAATTCCAAGTGATTCTGATTTCTGCAGGCTTCTTCCTGTAGGAATCCGGTGGACCTTCTATCCAGACAGTTAAGAATGGTAATATTCTTCTCAGGTATAAAGTATACTACAAAGTACACTTGTAGATATATTGTTTCCCCATAAAGCTTTTTTTTTTCCACCCTCCAAGTGTTTTTAGTTTCTTTTCTGCCTGCCAAAAAGTAAGGAAAAATCATGTTCCCCCCTGCCAACTCCCCTCCCCACCCTGCCAAAAAAAAAAAGCAGGAAAATGAAGTCTATTTTCTGACCATCACTGGTGCTGAGGTTGACTGGGAGAAACAGCAGGGACTCCAAGTACCACCTCTGGCTCAGTGAGCTGACTGTTTGATTGTTCTCATTTTATTTAACTGCTACGTATAATTGCTGCTGTTTTAGACTGTAACACAATAAATGCAGCACTGTGGGAAGAAAGAAACCTTTTTTACACCAGCAATTTCATTCTCTTCCTTATAAGGAAGAGAATAGTAAGATCTGCATTTAGCTATATCACTTTGTGAAATTTTAATTTTCCCACAAAAAAATCATTTGGTATGTCTGATTTACCCTCAATTGCCAAAACCCAGAAATCTCATTGCAACCTATGTTGCCAGTATAAGGTAGTAAGCTACTTTCAACTAAGGAGGTTATACACAGTTAAATAAATTTCAGTGGATTAACTGAAGTAAATTTTTCATTACTGTTCTCTGTATTTTCAATAGATTAATGCACCACAGACCTATATAAAAATCATTTTTCATTGTTGCTTAAAGGTTTACCTTTAAGATGGAAATGATTACAGAAGGCAAGATGTATCCATCTACAGCCCAGGGATTTTAATTTGTCAGTGGAATGTTGGCTCCCAGAAAAGAAATTAAGTATTATGTCAGAAAAAAAAAGGTTAAAAACACATGGAAAAAAAAAAGGAATTGTGCTAATATTTATTTTATGACAATCTTTTCTGAGACAGGTCTGGAAACTGTGGCAACTTTGTGCACCTGTAATTTTGGTGTTCACTGGAACAATGCTTTAGTGCTTGATTCTTGAACACTCCCGTGATAATATGTGAACATCTTTCTAGTAGATAGTACTTTGTATTACATTTCTAGATTTTCTGGACAATTATTTTTATATATATATATATATATATATATATATTTATATATAAAAAGGCATAAGTTGGGAACTTCTTTTTCCCCTCAACCAACTTAGAGAATACACAGGGAACATCCTCTACCTTGTGAAGAGTTTAATATTAGTTTATAAGATACTTTATTTTTAGTGAGGTATACCATGTATAAACCCTAAAATTAATTATCAGTTCTCTCCTCCAGTCAAATTCACTGATTGAAATGAAATTTTATTTGTAGTCCTTCATGCTCCATCATAGTTAGTGGTGTTTTACTAGCAGGAGGGTGATACGAGTATTCTAGGATTTGTTCTTGTTTTCCTGAATGGTCTAGAAGCAAAATACTGCTAAGGCAAGAAAAGAAGAAAAACTTGTGAGAGCTTTGCTATAAACTAGAATGTTTTTTTGCACTAAATGGGGTCAGAGTACTGAAAGTAGTTGGTTTGGGACCTCCATCATTTACAGCCTTCCTCTGTGCTCTGTGGGGATTCCTTTAGTGGTGACCCAAGCACCAGTCTACATTTCTTGAATGGCCAAACCAACTACAGTGGAAGTAGTAGCTCCTGTAGTAGGAGAATACTATAGTCAAAAAAAAAGCAACAAAATAACACCGAAATCAACTGACCAGAAATATGTATAAATGGAAAGAGAAACTACATCTAAAACACTTGAAGGAATATTGTTAATATTTTAATGGATTTTTTAAATAGGAAGATCCCTTGTAATGCATAACTATCTGCAATTATTTCTTGTTTCAGTAAACACTTTCTAATACTCAACAAGTCTCAGAAGGTGTTTCCCCATGACTCTGCTTATTAAAGTATCCCCTTTAACCCACTTTGTAGTTTTCTCAATATTGTTGAATTGTCTATATATAATATGTTACCAAAGAAATTCTATGAATTGGATGACAGATTAAGAAGCATTTCTAGTTCAGATTTGTGTAACAGATCCTCAGGTTTTATTGCATTTTTTTAAAGTGCTTGCTATAGATTTTTTGACAAGTTCTTGGGGCCATTCTTATTGAATTTTTGCTTTGATTTGCTTCTTCATTTTGTATTTACCTTATAGTCAACTTTATTCTATTTCACATTCCTAAGAACCCTATTGTAGCTCATGGGTCTATGCGGATAATCTCTTTAGTAGCAATCCACCTCAGGGCACAAGACAGTCCAATGTGCATGCAAGTCCTTGAAGCTATTGTTCAAATGGAAATTCAGATCCCCAAATATTTGCCTTGATTTAAATTAGAGTTATCTGTAATAACATATTTAAACATTGGTGAATTACTCCCGACACATTCATAGACAGTATTTCATATTCTCAAAAGAAACTGTCTGTAACTGAGACATGCAGAATAGTGAACTGAGATGAAAATTAATTTTATCACTACGATGAACACACTACTACCCCAATCAAAATTCATTTGCAAGTTTTGGTGGAACAGGAACAGATGCTGGGGAATTAGAAAATAAAATCTTTTTTCAATCTCTCTCTCCCCTCTTTTTCCACATTCAGCACAGAGCTGTGCTGCGTTTTATTACCAAAAATAACAGGTAGGCTTTGGGCAAAGTGACAGCCACCGCTAAAGTCATACATCAAGAGTTAGTTTCACAACAATCTGCTTTACAACACAAAAGAATAGTAGTATTCTTTCCAAGTGAGTTATTTTCCTTGGGGACAATTTACTTTGAGGACATATTGCTTTGCATTTTCTTATGGCTTTTCACTTGTTTTGTGAACTTTCATTGAAAGGTGCCCTGACATTTCATTGTCTTTATATGTTGTTGCTTTTCATTTGACCTGTGAATGATCTCCACTTCCACATGCTCTCTGTGAAACATCTGCACAAACAAACAGGAAAAAGTACAAAAACCTCTAACCCAAATGAAGTATTGAAGCCCTTGTCAGTATAAACAATTAATTGGTATGGGAACTGTGACATGCAAATGGAAGCCCTGTAAATATCTTCAGACTATACAGCAACTGTTTTCATCTATTAAGAGGATGGTTTTAGTGCAATGTTTCACTGAAATTGCATCAAGCCTGGCAATTATAAGGAATCTTAACAGAACAAGATTGTTTCTCTTACTCTCCTCATCCCTGGAGGAAACATCAAAGCAATTGGGTGAAGACAGGCTATCTAGGCTATAGCAAGCAATGCTGCTTAGGCGTAACATATTCAGAAAAGTATCCATGCAATTTCCTAACAACAGCTTCTTTGGTTAATTTCAAATAGTTATCAATTCAAGAAGTACTGAAACAAAGCTAAATAGTGTAGTAATAAATTTTCAGTGTTGATTGTTGAAGCATTTTTAGATGAAGCAGTGGCAATATAATAAATTAATTTCCAAATATTGTATTACCAAAACAATAGCACTTAATCACCTTGGAGCATCCCTAAAAAAATAAAATAAAATGTTCCATTTCCCATTACTATAGTTAAACAGACATGTAAATTAGAGGGATGGAGAGGACTTTTGCTTACTAATATCTATGAGCTCTGTGCCTTTTCACTTATTGTCTTTCAAAAATGAATAACAGCCTCCTATCAATGAAATTACCTTACAGGAAATAAAGACTTCATTAGTGTGTGTATACATATATATATATATATATATGTTTCTGGGCATTATTGCTCTCTATTATTAGAACTACTATTACTACAATTTCAGCATCCTGTCTACATCACTGGTACAGGAGCTTATGTAATGACTTGGACTACAACAGCTATGTCATTACTAGTGGAGATTGAGTTGTAGAAACATTAACTCAAATGGAACTCGTTAGCTAAAGATGCACAGCTGAAATATCTACAACCTGAAAGACCACAGTAATGTATATACAGCTCCTGTTGCTTAAGAAATTCACATGCAAAAATATAAGAATGCACACTAATGAACAGATAAATCAAAGACAAACCTTACTCAGAAATTATCTGTATACTGGTGCACAATGGCAGATGTCACAGCATATTTTTTTATGATGCAAGACTACTCAAGATCATCTGTGGATAATGAACCATGGCAGTTTGGGATTTGATAAAATGCAAGTTGATGGTGAGAGCGGACAAAAAATAGAAGTGCTATATGAACAGTCAAAAAATGCATATAGACTGTCTTTCATGGCAATTTCAAATATCATGTGTTTCCACAGAACTACATACTCACTGATCTAATAATAGACTTTACATCTGAAAAAGCTATTACTTGAAGTAATTTACTACCCCCATTTTATTTCTAGGAAAGTGCCATGCCTTAAAGCATTTAAGCAGGTACAGAAGGTAAAAGAATCCATGTTTGTTGAAAATACCTTATATCATTGGCGTCAACACAGTTTTCTTTTCACAGGAAAATCTCGAATGAAGGCTCTATCAATCAGTTTCTAATTTCTTCACAGCTCAGAAAAAATCCCTTTTCTTTTCTCCCTTTAAGGGAAAGACATTCCATGTAAACATTTGCCTGTACCTCTGCAGCTGTATTTTCCATCTTTGCTTACAAACAACTGCTGCTTAAAAAGTCTTTTAATTATACTTGGTTTCTTCAATGCCTTTCAGCTGCTGATTGTCAGAAGTTGATTATCATGAGAGTTAACCAGATTGTTAAGATACACAGAAAAAAAAGACATGAACAGGTTTCCTTCATTATGGGCTCATTTGGTCTGTTTTCTTAGTGTGCTCCAATATTACAGATATATATCTGTAGTTTTAATAAGTGAGACAAGTATAGTCAATTGTAGTGACCCACAAGGTTCCTTAAGTTAGCATGCTCAGTGAACTCATTTGATACTAAAGAGGCCTGGATTTGTACTTCTGTATTTTTTTTCCTTCTATACACAATTGAAAACAATTTGCATTAAAGGGCAAAAGTGACAGAAGAAAATTCAGTCTTTAGACTCAAATAACTTGTAGAACAATTCAGCTTATGCCCCATATTATTTTTCTTCTATAGAGTCTCCGATTATGGTTAATTAAGAGAATTCACCTAGCTTTTTCCCCACAGCTCTGACTACATGCTCCAGTGAAGTCTGAATGCTTACTGTACTGGAAGTTGTTTGAACAAGACTGTTAGAGATCTCTAAGATTTTTGTAAATCAAATCCCCTATACACATGCAAAGGATAGGAGAAAAGCTGTATCAACATATTTATCCTACAGATGGAAGCTGAGGTACACAAAATTAACCAATATGCTGAATGTCAGACAAGGAATCTAGCTTAAGGAATCTTTTCAGCCATAGATGTCTTGAATCCTTGATCAATACCTTTATCATACACCATAAAAGCTGTTCTCAGTGCCCATCTCTTACATGTATTGCTGTTGAGTATTTTCCTTAGTGTGAAATACAATCATTATTTCATTTTGCAGGTCTTGGCAATAGTTAAGACAGTAAGAATACTTAGAAATAAAGACACTATTGCACATTGCAATTTTTATTGCATATTGCAATATTTGCACATTGCAGTTTTTATTGCATATTGCAATTTTTATTACAAATGCTTAATTGCATAATTCAAAAGTTCATTGAAAGTATTTTGAATAGTTTTGAAACTCATTTTTTCACGACTTATATACTAAGACATTAATATTATTAACCACAGCAGTAAAAAACAATGGAAATTTCTATAAATGTATAATTACCCTTCCAATTTTTTTAGGGAGTAACGCCCATATTAACAGAGAGCATTGAATCATCATCACCAAAGTCATGGGGCAACAAGAATTTACACCACCACTTAATGTGTCTTTTCCATCAGAAATTAAAGAAAAAAAAAAAAAAGAGGTGATATCCTCCAAATGACTCCAAGATCTATGGCTTTAATGAAATAAATATCAGGGAAAGCTGGTTAAAAAATGTTCCGGCTCTCAGAGTCGACAATTATTTTGTACCTTGTGGCTGTCTGGATAGAATATACTTATTTATCAAAACAACAAAGTAAAATTAAACTCATTAGACGCAAACCACAACATTAATAAAAGAACACTATTGCAATGTCAAGCACTCAAAGTTTAATTCAGCCTCTTTCTGAGGCTTTTATGACAATCTCTGAGTACCATATTTTGGGGCAGATCTAAGCTTATTCAGCACCTATGTTGCTTGATTAAGGAATTTAAAGGGTCCCCCCATCCTGTTCCATGAGTGCTTTGTAATTTGTATAGAATTCACAGTAGATTCTTAAGATAAAATTGGTTTTCATTGTGAAATTTTTGGAAGATAAAAAAAATAAAAATCCACTTTTTTCTTACATCTAATAATGGATCCTGATTTTTTTTTCTTGTTTTATTTCTTGAGCACACTCAGCATATACTGCATGTTCCTATACACTGGAGCACAGCTCTCAGTGTAGGCTCTTTTGCTGCCTTCCTGGCTCATTTCTCAACCAGTCCCAGCTCTCTCCAGCTACGATTACTGGCTGTTGCTAATGGAACTATGTTGGCAGCTCTTAGCCTGCTGTCCGAGTATTCAATTCCTTATTAAAAATGTTTTCCCTAGAGATCCCTGCCAATTCTCTTTTTGCCTGGTTAATCCCAGTTTCCCACTCCATGCCCAATTTTATATTTCTTCCCATTCTCCAGGTTGACAAATCATCAGTAGTCTAGGGCTTTTACCCCTTAAGCCTTGGTCACCCCCCCTCCCAGCCCAGTGCTGCCAGTTTTCGTCCATTACTGTTACTCTTCTATCTACTGTGGTCCCAGCTGGATCCCAGCAGGTACATGCAAGCCCAGCTCCCACTGCAGGGGCTGGCTCCTTCCCATTGCACAGAAGAGTTACCAAAAGCCATCGAAGGATACTGTTTATCAATGCCATTAGTCTTGCAAGGCAAGTATGCTCAGTCACTCTGTGGCAATGCTGCATATTTATCAGCCTAAGATGCTGAGAGAACCTTGAGCACACCCAATAGTGACTGCTACTGGAGGTTTTGCATCTTCAGTGTTAACAGATCTCTATTGCCTCTGTGAATCCCAAACCTTTTTAAGGGCTTTTAATTTTGCTAATTCTAGGTGGACGTTCATGGGGATGGCCACAGCCACATCCTCTTCAAAACTGGCAACCTTACTGTGAGGCAGTAATACTAACCCCACCTAAAAGGAAACTTTCAAACATGACAGTTTTGTGTAGAGATCTTAATTGTGTTAAAAAATCCTAGTGAGAAGCAAATATTTCTAAGGAGACAGCAGATAGCCTTTGGGATTTAGAGAAAGATGGATAACTTAATCAATAAAGTAAGTTTTAGTATGTTAATAGAGGTAACAGTGAAACATGATCCACGTTTCAACAAGAATTTTCAGGTTTTCTTAGAGGTTTAAAACTTCTTTTTACAAGTCCCTTGGGTAGCAGAATGAACCTCTCTCACTTATTGGATGAACAGTGCATAATACTTTGCGTAATGAAATTAAGCAGCCTGAAATACATGTGAACATGACTAATGAGACAAAATGCAGCAGGAAAACCAAGCAGATGGCTTGAGTATTCTGGAACAGAGTAGCAAGGAGAGATCTCTCTTTTTTTTTTTTTTTCCAGGATACATACAGAAACACAAACATAATCTTTGCAGTTCTGTATAATACTGCATCTGTCAGCACTTTGATGGTCTATGTATCACAAATGAAAGCTTGCCAGAATACTAATAACGCTGCGGAAAACCTTTATGTGTCTTCCACAGCAATGCAAAACGCAAACAAAATGAAGGGAAAAAAAAAAGTTTCCTTTTGTATTTCGTATCTTGCTGTTTTAAAGGTATGAGAAGATACCTAAGTTAGTAATGTATTTTAAATCAACCAGTCTTCCAGTATTTCTTCACCAAGAGTCTGGTACTCAGAGACCTCCTCAGTAGTAAGAACATTTGGGGAAAAAAAAAAAAAAAAAAGAGGAAACAAAAAAAAAGAGAGAAAAAAAAAAGAAAGGTGCAGGTATCAAAAGATGATGGGAAAAGGCTTTTTGTATCAAGAAAAGTCAATGACTAATTTATGAAGGATGCTACCAGAAACACAGGAGCCTGAAGATAAAATCAGTTTGCTCTCTTTCCTTTCTGGGAAAAATGAAACAAAACAAAGAAACAACCTACACCACAAAACAACAACAAAATAAACACAGAAAAGATTAACTGTTAATTTCTACAATTTGAGTTAAAATGAGGGTCACCAGGTAGCTTCTCTTCAAGAGGTACTCTTTGGCTGAAGGGTATAATTCTGCTCTGCATGCAACCTATAATGGCACTGGCTGTTTACATCTGCAAACTTCTGAAAGTGCCGGCAGCTATGTTATAAATAACAAGCTGATTCAGAAAGTGAAAGTGTCTGAGCAATTTTGCAATGTCTTCTTTCTGCCTTCTCCATCACAAATGATTGGAATATAATGCTTTTGGATGTTCGTTTTCTGACAGCTCAGATTTTTATTTTTTTTCACTAGAAAATTTTATTTAATGTTTTAGAAAAAAAAAAAAAGACTACCTGTGATCAGCAATATAAAGACATCTTGTCAACAAAGTAATTTTAACCAATGGTCAGAAGAACACAATTTATTTTATCTGCACCTGTTGGTAAGTATAATAGTCTGTTCCACTGTTGGTGGTAATAATACAGCTGTAGCCCACCTATCACATCTTTGACTATTACATTCTCCTATTAGCTGGTGCTTGCAGTGCAATTTGGTGGTGTAGAATATTTTTACTACCAACACAAATGGCAGTGGTCTAAGATTGACATTCTTTAATCCCTTCAGTTAATTTTTAAAATATATCTCTGCACTGTTTGCACCAGTTTCCCTTTTTTTAAAGTTCATAACTTTTATAATCGTAGAAAGATACTGAATAATTTCATGGTGTATCACTATTCAGCAAAAAACAACCAACAAATTTAGTTCTGGAAGACAGTAATGATCTTCTTTATTATTTTTCCATTGACTTCTGACTGCATTACTATCTCCTGTACTAAAACAAGCAAACAAACAAACACACATTTCTTTCAGTCTGAAGCATGTTAAAGTTATCTCTTCTCTGCAACAAGCATAGGAGTATCTAAAAACCTGGCCCCTGCAGCCAGTACAGTCTTACAATCAGCCTTGACCTAAATTCTTCAGGTGACATATGCAGAGATTTGGTTGATATCTTTATTCTACTCTAAATGATTCTTAATTACACTGCAGCACAATTTTTAAGCTTCAACTCCAGAAATGTTATGAAGTATTCATTACATGATAAATGACCTTCAATGAGAACTACAACACACATATATCATTCCAGCCCATATTACTGGTATCAGGTCCCCTCTGACCTTGCATTATAAACCTTGGCCGCTGTTCAAACTACCAGCAAAATCCAGCTTATGTCACCTTCCCTGCAGCTTTCAAACATAACTTGTGTTAAACATGAATTAAACCCATCACAATACCAATAAAAATGTGGGGTTTATGATCTCAGTACCTTGTATTTATGATCAAATGGGGTCTGCAAATGACCTGAGAAGCATTTCTACCAATTGCGTATGGAATATTGTACAATGTAAATACAGACCCAATAGAGTTTTGTGAGCTAAAGTATCAAGTGATAATTTCTACCTTGTTACTGCTGTAAAAATGATATTCTCCTACTGTAGAAATGTTTTTAAATAAATTCAACTGTAAAGCTGTTTTTGTGATGTTCTGCAATAATTTGTACCAAAACAGAGTGCTCAAACTGTACTTTTATACCATTTTAGAGTTCAGTATAATGTTTTATATTATTATTTATTGTATTATTTATATTATATAGAAAAACTAGCAACCATAAAGGAAGCTGGTAGGATCAAAGTTCAAAACAAAGAAAAGAAGGTGGTTCTTTGTTCAATGGTGGCAGATCTATGAAACTCTCAGAAACATACTAGGGATGCAAGAAATTAAAAAGTTTCAAGCTGAAACTGAATTATCACTAAGAAGAGCAATTCATTGATATTTAGACAAACTGCACCAGAAATCCCTTGAGCTGAAAGCAGTCAGAGGCTGGGAGAATTTTCAAGAAATGTGTAATATTTTCTTGCCCTCTTACTCTTTTCTGTGGAAATCTATGGCTTGTTGGGGATAGGATGCTGCACTCTGTAGGTCACAGGCTACAAGAATCCCTGGTCTGAACCGCTGGGACCATTCTTCCATTCTAAAAAAAGATGCTCTGAATCTGCCCTATATTTTTGCCTAAGCAAGGGCAAGGACACAGATGCCATCACATTCAAGGAATTAGGCAAAACCACTGTATGATGCATATCCATCACCCGGTCATCGTTAATATTGCATGTAAGTTCATTTCTACTGAACAAAATTGTATGTCTTAAACTTGGTATGTTCATGATAATCATTCCTTTAGCAGTAGTACAACTGTACCTAGAGTGCAAGTTCTTTGCCATCTAGAAAAAATCATAATTCAAAAAGCCCATATGAGGGTTTCACTATATCACAAGTGACGTATATCTGGACATTCCAAACAGTTAGTCTGTAAGTACCTTGGGATTAAAATCTGCAAGAAGATTTTACATCCTAACATAGCATATGTTCTTATGAGGCAGACAGGTGTAATCACAGAGTCCATCTCACCTGGAACAGTAAGTGCAGTGCATGAAGTGACTACAGTACAGAGTCTTGTGTACACAAAGACTTGTTACCATCTGATTTGGTAACTGCAATGGAGACGAATTTGTTCTCTGCTTTGTTATAGGTATCCATACTGTAGCATATAGTTACATATATATAAAAACCTGACCTCAGAGATACATGGCCAACAACTTTGAGTCGTCACCCTTCAAGAAAATGTGCCCATCCACAAATGACACTATTCAAGCTCATGTGTGTTTTCTAGTCTCTCTGGTCTCAGTAGGAAATTTCTGACTTTCCATTTGGGGATATTTTCACCAAGAGAATTTGATCTTAAATTCTTGTATATCTGTTAAAGTTATACACATTTATGGGAGGAAATGTTGGTCCCTTTCTACTTCTTTATCAAAAGCAGTAAGCAATAAATATATGCAGAAACCTTTTTAGTATGCGCTGACAGAAGTATCAGTCTTGATCTTGTTATTTAACTGAGAAGAGTCAGAAAGTATAAGAGAAAGAGTCAGAAAGTATATGTCCCTATCTTATTGGACTGTGTGAAAAATTCAATATAATTATTACCCTCCTACTCCCACTTCACTTATGTAAAGAGTTTATTCAGTAACATTCTTTCACTTTAACTACATCTCAGATAAGTAACCATGAACTTTTCTACTATAGCCAAAACAGACTGTTTCAGACATCTTGTTCTGATATCCTATATATTTTTTCCTCCACATTAATGCTGAAGCATGCAATAAAAAGTATGAATCAATAGTTCACTACAGTGTGAACACATCAATTTTATATCATTTCCTTATATTGTGCCAAGTCCTATCCTCAAACTTTCATTCTGACCTCTCTTACCAACCTAATTCCATACTGATCAACTCATTTACTTGTTACTAAGGAACAATTTCAAGCTTAAACTATGAGTGTGACCTTCAATTTATGAAAGACATCAAACACAAGATCAATCTGATGGTATAGACCTCACTGTAGATGGAAACTAAACTTTTCATGCTGTAAGTGAAAACAACCCAAACACGTAAAACTAACAAACTGCCAAAGAAAGTTCTTGAGGTTCTGTCTTCCGTATCTGTGCATGTGCTCCACTGGCAATTATTAAAGTCAACTGATGTGACCAGCTGACAAATTATAATACCAAATTAAGAGTTTAATGTTCTTTGCCGACATCCAGCTGATGTGCAATGTTCCATGCTGAACCCATAAAATTCTGCATGTCCTTTTTAAGATGTCAAAACCATCTTCACAAAGCTTTCGCAGTAGGAGTTTACAGCTTACCAAGATCCTGTACGTTATCTCAGGTTGTATTCTCTTCAGAACAATAGTTTATTATCCAATTAGACTGAAAATGATCTTTTTTTCCCTACAAACCACTTTCATGAGTTGACTTGCCATTCCTCTCACATACACTAAGAAAAAAAAAATCCACTTGCAAAGTGTTGTTTCCTAACTGCAACATTTAAAGGGAAGGTTGCTATTTCCTCTGGCAAAGACTTATGACTTAGACATAAAATATGCTGTAGCCATGAAACCATAAAAAAATATACAATCAAATTACAAATCTCAAAAGGCATGAACTTATCACATGCATCCAGGCAGAGTTCTCACAGCTAGGGATCAGATAAAGATTTTAATTAGCTCCCTAGAAAATTGCTGTTCACATTTAGAATGAACAAAAAGTTCATCATCACTTCTTTTTCATCCACTATCCAGGAAGCTTCATTGTCAGAAAATACACTAAAACTCTACAATCAAGTGATGAGATAGGTGCACACATAAAGCAGTCAAATTATGCTAAGTTACAACAAAAAGCTGTTTGGAGTGGGAGTGCTAGGGGAGTGCGAGTCCTATGAGGAGAGGCGGAGAGAGCTGAGACTGTTCTGCCAGCCCTCCAAAGAGGAGGCTCAAGGGGGGGGACCTTGTCGATGTACACAAACACCTGAAGGGAAGGTGCAAGGAGGGTGGTGCCAGGCTCATTTCGGTGGTGCCCAGTGGCAGGATAAAAGGCAATGGGCACAAACGGAAACACAGGAGGTTCCTCCTGAATATCAGGAAGCTCTTCTTGACTGTGCAGGTGACTGAGCACTGGCACAGGCTGCCCAGACAGGTTGTGGAGTCTCCCTCCTTAGAGACCTTCAAAACCCGCCTGGACATAGTCCTGGGCAACCTGCCCAGGGATCCAGATGGGATCTGACTGCAAACACTGATCTCTCACCACTTTCTTTCTCTCATCATTTCCACCCTGGTTTCCAGGCACACTGATGAACAGGCAGCCAGGATCCCAGAAAGTGTTTGTCATGCAGTCTAGATGTAGCTATCGAGGTCACAGTCATCAAACCAGATGGCACCTCTGCTGCCATCAGTCTCATTTCCGACTCCTTGACATGCCACTCTTCAAATGCCAATACAACAAGAAAAAATACTTAACTCTCTCAGCTCCAGGTTTGTGTTAGAAACACTGTAAACACCTAATATCTGCAACTGTATCACCTCCCTTCTCTCCCCCTGGCCTTTTTTTTTTTTTTTTTTTTTTCTGCTTCATCCAACTGCATCCTCTTATTTTGCAGCCTGCCAAAACTTGCCCAGTTCTTGATCATAGAATCATAGAATGGCTTGGGTTGGAAGCGACCATAAAGATCATCTAACTCTAAGCCCCCTGCCATAGGCAGGGATTATCTCATTATCTGTGTATTTAACTTATCTAGGCTCCTTTCTACTCAACATATTTCTTCAGTTTCTCTAAAAACTACAGCTAGACCCCAGCCCATTAAGGAACTGTTCTGTTATATCCTCTGTTGGTGCTTCCAAGCGATTACATGCTTGAATGGGAGTTGTGCAGATAAGAGATGAATAGTAGCCCTCATTGATATAAAAACAACTTCTCAAGGTTGTGATTACACATGTATAAAAGGAAGTAGAAAGATGATGAAATAAATAAATCTGATTTTCATACCACTTCAAAGGTTAGTTCAGGAATATTGTAACATGGTCAAAATATTATTGGAGGCAAAAAATAATTTCCAGTATAAATATTATGTTGCATTGCATTCAGGGAAACAGAAGGTTGACTCACTACACTGTTGTCCGTCTATATTGAACTGAAACAAATTGGAGAAATAATTCACAATACAATAGAATTGTCAGCAGTTGCAGATGCTGTCCAGACTATTTAAATATTCTATAACTAATGGCTCAGAAAGGCACAATTGACAGTATGCAAAGACTGGATGATGAATCATCAGGTAGTTTAAGTAAAATTTTGTTTCATTAACTGTTTTGTTTTTAAACCACCTGCACTGTATTGTCTTATGTACTAAGATCAAATTGTTCTCAGTCTTTTGCTAAAAACTAGACAAGCTTACAAATGATAAGTTTTATTGTATTACGAGATTGATGCCAAACTGAAGAGCTGTGTATTGTGAGATTCCAATTATCTATTTTTCTGGCCAAGGATTTAATATCAGCCATTGTTAAAGATGAAACTAAGCCAGATTTATCAAACCTCTAATAGCTTTGTGTCATATGGAAGTAATTTTCCTTTTTGTCTCCCCATCTTCAAAATACATTTATTAGTACTCTTGAAATGTAATTTTTCAGTTGAGGTTTTTTCTTTGGTCAGCTGGCAACCAAACAGATTACAGCTAGAATATCTTCAGACTGAGGAATAAATGAGCACAGACCATTGATTTCAGTCAAATCAGACCTGACTTCCACCACTGTAAATACTGTTGGTGCATGTAGTCCTTTGTTTGGACAAGAGGCTGAAGTATTTAGATGCCTGAAGATGCACATAAGCACCTATTGGAGTTTACTGAAGTGTCTAAATGAGTAAGTGCCTTATTTCCACGAACTTCATGGGAGTTAGAAAACCTACTATGCATTTCCCTTCAGCTTTGCTCCCCTCCAAATATTTTTTACTAATATCCTTAACAGTGTTAATTAGAGATCTCTTTTCCCAAAGGGTGACCATCAAGATGTAACATTCACAGCGATATAGCAAACCTTAAAACCAGGGTATGAGAAATCTAGTAGTTCTAACTTTCAGCAAAAACATCTTAGGTTACTGAATCGGCTCAATTTCCAGGTTTTGTGACTGCAAGATTATTCCTTCTGGTATATGTGTAGCTTTAGCTCTATCTGCAAGAAATATTACTATGCAATGTTTACAATATACTAAGTTTTTTCCTTATTGTCACATGATTTCAGTTTCTGGGTCACCCTTAGTTAAGAATTGCAATTGAATCATAAAGAAGATTTTTTTTTTTTTTTTGTAGTCACAGGACTGTAGATTTATGTCATTCATTGCTGACAAAAAATGATGCTAATAAGCCCGCTAACCACCTGGTCTTACACGTTCCTTTATGGAATTAAGGAACTAAAATAATTCTTTCTGTAACCATTGCTCTAATTGCTGGTGGGTTGATTTTGGCAGTAAGGTGGAGAGTAAGAAGGGAATTTGTTACTTCATCTTATGTGTTTTTATGGGATTCCAGCTTCTACTCTCCCACATTTTCCCCAGAAAATTAAAATTCATTCCTTTTCAAGCTGAATCCAGAGGTTCAATAAACATTGGAGTTTCAGTGTATTGGGAACTGTGCAAATATGCAGATGAAAGAAAAACATTATAACAACAAAACAAAGAGTTTAAACATGCTAATAACATACTGGAGTCAGTACATAGTACCTGGTTACTATCAGAAATTCCCATATATGAGTATAACTCCAATTTCTATCAGAAAATCTACTAGAATTCCTATCAAGCAGAGCCAATTCAGTAAGAAGGCTATACATTACTAGCCAAATGAAGGTGTAAAGACACAACATAAAGGAGAGCTGGAAAAAGCCTAGAAAAAAGATTGGATTTTATACATAGAAAGGAAGCAAAACATGAGTCCTTTAGTAAACATATCCAGATTTTTCTTAATTAACTCCTCAGAATGGTATTTCAAGAAATAACATTTATGGGTAGATTATGATTTGGATTTTGGAAGATTAGCAAAAAAATAAAAGTATTTCAGTTTTTGTTGTATGTACTTAGTGTTTTTGGCATTATTTCTGTTATATACTATAAGAACATTCAAAACTATATTCAGTTCAAATGACACATCCAAACAACTTACCTCTGAGTCTATTTTAAGACATACATTCTAGCACATCAAATGGGAAGAGCCTAGAACAAAGAGATGCAAGGCCAAGTTCTGCTACTATTTCAGGCTTTCTCTTGTGGAGAATTTAGATGTCAGTTACGGGCATCTTATAAATGATTTATGTTTTCCACAATCACTATTGATTAATTATGACCTACATTAGCATTCAAATAGAACCTTAGCATTATGACCCTTTAAGACTGTACACAATCATTTCAGGTGAATTACTGGTATGATCCCACAGAGTGCCAGTAAATAAAGAGAGAATCTCAACACAATAACTATTGAGGAAGTATAAAAACAAACAAAGAAGCCTAGCAATGAGTCACAAAGTCATGTTTGTGTAGATATTATTTTTAAGTGTATCACTTTGAAATTATCGATCCCTTCTGTTAATGGCTATTCTAGTATATGCTATTCAGCTCGTGAAAGTAAGAATCACTTAAGATCCACCTGCTGTCCTGGATATACTTATATCCATGATGATCTCTACATCAGTCTATGTATTCTTTGAAACACGTGTACAGAATGATACTAACATTATGACAATTTAACATCCCAGCGTAGGATCTTCCACCATCCTTTAAATGAAAGAGTACATGGATATACAATGAGCAATACTGGAAAAGAGGGCATTATGCTGCCACAAAAGCATTTTGCAGCATGCAATCCAGTAAGTTTCTATAAAGTAGAGCTGTGACTGAAACTAAAGTAAGCTTTCGTCCCACTAACAAACTGCTGAAGATAATTAAAAATGACTTGATATTTCTGCAAAAATAGCTCTTAACATAAAGGTGAAAAATATGGGTGGGTGGGGAAAAAAAAAAAAGAACAAAATGACCATGTAAGAAAAATCAATAACATTTTAGTTGCAAGTAGGAAAACTGAATGCCAACCTGTGTTTTCTTTCAATGAAAGAACGTAATAAAACAAGCTACTGTAATTGTTTATTAACAACAGATTTTTCCATAAATGCTATTTATGTTTGCTTCCAACTACATTGCTAAAGTTGTGCAAAAAGACTTTATTTCATTAGATCCTGTTTATTTACAACTATATTCAACATTACTCATTAAACTGATGCGCCATTAAGATAAGGGTATTTTTACCCTAGTCCTTTAAATCACTTTAATATCTATATAATTCCTTAGGACTAATTTAACGACTGATACAGCTGAAAATCTAGCCAGCTGAGCATCTTCATCCCTTTCATCTAAATCTAGTATCTCCAATGATTAATGAGAGAGTAGATTTGCGTAAGAGTCCCATATAGCCCCATATAGCTATAAGCCTTCCTATTAACACAAAAGGGTTTATCACCTGTTGTTATCATTCCTTTGGGAACCTAGATGTTTTGCAAAGATTCTTCCCCCCACAAATCTTAAATAACCTTTATAAGAATTCTTTAAATACTAAAAATCAGGAGAGTAACAAATCACTCCTACTGAGAATAAAATAATAAAAAGGATATTAAAAGCTCACTAATAACAGAGGCTGTGACACCATATTTGAAAGTGATTTAAGTCTTCATTAGATATTTTTTGTTCCAACCAAAATTTTGAGGAAGTAATAGATGCTGCTGAAACTAAAATTTACGAGGAATGAAGCCACATTTTCTGAATCCTTCCAATGATGCAGAGGCCAAATTTCAGAAAGCAAAGCAGTGCTGACTCTAAATTTTAGAGCCTCAAACCACAGTGCCAATGAGTATAGTACTTGTTAAAGCAGTCAGTAGTACTGCTAACCTGGCTAAACCCTATTAGGTACAAAGGCTGCAGAAATGAGCTGTTTAACTCAGGCTTATGATCAAAACTATCTAAAAGTTATGCATTCTTTAAGATCAGCTTTCCAGGACTTCTACTTTCTTCAGCTGTTATATCCAGCTACTGTCTCTTGTCTTAAACTGGACTTCTATGTCAGTGTTGTCTTGTCATTACATACAGTTAACACCTCACATGATGGATCTACATTTCTTGACTAGGTATTAGAGCAGTCCCATAGTCATGAAGTTCAAAGGGAGCTTCCCCGGGCACTCCAACAAGCACAGGAGTATTTTTCTGTTTTGAAGTTTTCATCCACTTATTTCTCAAAATATAAGATGCTTGGCACTATTTCTAAGATTAGACTCTTAGTTTCATTAAAACATACCAAATTTTCTATCCCTCAATAAGACAGAAATGCCTCACCTAGGTAATGGCCTAGTAGCAATATGCCCATCATGGCTCCTTCACTTTTGCTTGAAGGAAGGAGCTGGTACTTCAAAGTAGTTAACAAGGCACACTGAGGAATTGTGGACTATATGCAGTTCTGAGCAAGTTAAAGACTGCTTTAAGCTATACCAGAAAAGCCACTGGACCTTTGTGAAAGCTTGGCCACCTCTGTTCTAAAACATACACCCACATCCTTCCCTCTCACTGTAGATGTTATTAAACAGAACTTTGACACATGCATGCACACACACAACAAACTCATGCGAACAAACCCACAGCAACCCAAGCGTCCCATGATACTTTCATTATCCATTTCTTGGCCATGCAGATGTAATTAATCAATGTTACTACCCAGGGATAGATATATTATTATTGGTATAATCAATACCATTATTGTAGACACTTGGTTGCAAACAAATCAAGACAGTGTTGTTTTACATATAAACAAAAAATTAGAGGTCATCCATAGCTCAAAAACAAACAAACTAAAACAAAGCAACAACAACAACAACAACAACAACAACAACAACAAAACATGATAAGAAATAGAAAAGGAAACCTCAAAAGAAACCCTGCAATCTCCTGAGATACACACTTCTGGGCTTTGCTCAGTATTCCTAAATTAATATACCAAAGAGTTCTAACACTGTGTGTCTATTATCCATTATCATCATTATGTCTAGCATCCATTATCAAAATCCATGCAAAAGCAGTCGGAATTTTTCTTAGTACTGAATTCTTTCAACAATTAAACTTTTTTTTTTTTTTTTTTTAACAGCAAGCTGAATTACATTAGTGACCCAGCATTTGGCAAGTAATGCAACACATTGTGGAGTACTTGAATTATTCATAAGCTTGAAAAATACTATACTCCTTCCAAAAAGCAAAAAATAACCCCACGAATAATCATATCATACAGACAAAGGAGGTTATGAAAGTTAGCAGAAGTTTCCCTAATGTTTTGGTGGGTAAACAAACAAAGCAACTAAATGTAAATTAAGCTTTGACCTCTCACTCTTTTTTTTCCTTTTAACCTTTTTCACTTAACTCAAACTTGGCTAGAATCATACATTGCCACTTTTTCCTCTCAGCTGAACAAATTATTACAATGTTATTAGTACATTGTCCTAATTTACACTAGTCTTCTATTATGCTGTATCACTGAACCTATGGCTGTCTCCAGTGTGCATACAACTTCCTCCCTCAGGCTCAAAATCTTTTTCCTCTTATTTTTTTCACCTTGCCTTCTCACATTCTTTTAAGTGGGAAATATCATTCATCAATCTTCTCATAGCAGACATCTTGTTCCTACCCCAATGAAATACCTAAAACCCATGATCTGCCTAGCTCTCACTTCTTCTTTACTATCTATACCTACCCGGCAATAGCTTTGCTCATCACTTTTTTTTTTTTCTTTTTCTCTCTTCTCTTGCAATATCTGTGCTGAACTTAAAAACTGTGATTCTGGAGTGCTTCAGTTCATCCTTATTGATTTCATACATTCAACTTTTCTTTGGGGAACATTCTCCCAACTATGATTTGACTGGCATTTTCCATTTCCTCCTTTCAGTCTTCCTTAAACCCATTCAATTTGAGCACTAACTCGACTTAAGCAACAAAATAGAAGCCAATGACTTCTTTTAAGAAATATCATAATATGAAATTGTAAATGTATTATTTTATTTTATTTGCATAGGTTAGGCTAGATTAAAACTTGAATGAAAAAAATCACATTGCTCCTTTGAATATCTGCCTAACCCTATCTATATGCATTGTAAGTAAAAAGTTCAAGGTTTTGTGTATGGAAATAAGAAAAAAATTCCAGAGGTCTCAAAAATATTTATTCTTCATATACATACATACATATATGCACAAGGTATAACAATAAATACACTAGCCTTGTTTCCATGATGGTTAAAGTAGCTGTTAATAAAAAGATAAAAACTCTGTACTTGAGCAGAAACAAACAGTAAAATAATTTTCACCTCTAGGAATAAAATACAAACACAAAAAATGAGAAAGGGATCATATACAGTGAGGATGGTGCAGAGGTGATAATGCAGCTTGATTATGCTGAAAATACTGAATGAAGGGATGAAGATAAGATGGATAACAGATGAGGTAATCTCAGTTATGTTAATTATACAACTCAGAAGAAAAGCTCAAACAAATCCAGCTGACAGTGACAGTACAGCCTCCAGTTCAAATTCCAAAAGAACAAGAACATGATATTTCAGGTAGGAAGATCCCTATCTTGTGCTATATATATATATTTGTAAGTAGAATAACTTAGAGTAGAGTATGAGAGAAGAGCAATGTGAGCAACTGATGGCCAATTAGCATCAAGAATGTGTATGTTTTTAGAGGAAACTTTCAGAAAACATACATTTAAAGACAGGCAGGTCAAGGGAGGATTAAAAAGTGAATCACACTAGATCAATTCAATAGCTTTATTCAAGGTTCTGTTTGTTGTTTTTTGTTTGTTTTGTGTGGTTTTTTTTTGTTTGTTTGTTTTAAGACACTGGTAATGTGATAGACCTCACATATCTGAAGTTCAGAAAACCATTTTCACAGAATACCAACATGGGAAATCATTACTCAATCTAGAGGAAATTAGGATTAATACCAGGAATATTAGCTCAATAAGAAACTAACTAAAGGAAAAATGGAAGTGATTAGTGTTGAAAAGTTTCAGGCTAGAGGGAAGCTATTAAGAGAGTTTCTCAATGACCAGTCTTGGGAGCAATCTCGTTAAATATTTTCATAATGACCTTGGCAAAAGTATCAGTACTATACTGGTGAAATCTTATGATAATTCATTTCTTGGGAAGTGATCAATACTGAGGAGCATTAGGATATCCATATGCAAAGAACCTGATGACCTTGAGGACATGAATATTATTAAATGAAATGAAACTGTAAGACACTTACAGCAAGGCCATCTCCCTAAGGACTAATAAAAACATTTATTCTAAAAGCCAGAAGCTCATCAGTTGCAAACAACTGAGGTAGAAAAGGATCAATCCTAGGATTTAAGTATGAGCTGTTATTATTATATGGACAATGCAATCCTAAGCTGTATCAGACAAGATTTTTCTGGAGAGAAGCTAATACTGATGCTATTGTACAAGATCTGGGGGAAATCTAATCACTGATATCTCTAATATGCCACAGAATCCTGCTCACTCATGTTAAAGAATGATAAGCTTAAATTGAAAGAGGTGCAGAAAAGAGCTGCCAACATGATCAGAGAAATGGAAAATCTATCTGACAAAAAGAGACTAAAAGTGCTTAAGCATATCTAGTATAGTGAAATGGAAAAGTATGAGAAAATATGCCAGGGAACTGAACAGTGATGGAGAAAAATAATTATTCAGTCTAGGGGCCACAGCTGGCAAAAGAAAGAATGAATATAAGATCGCTATGAATAAAGTTAGGCTGTAAATTAAAAAAAAAAAAAAAAGTCTAAATATTAGAACAATAAGAATCTGGAACAGCCTTGGTATAAAAGAAATGGATGCAGCTCCTATCCTCTCCTCAGACTAACAACTAGGTTCATGGTGCTTTGGAAGCTCATAATATAGACCCATAGAAAGAGCTACTTGAAACAGTAAGGAGACGCAGCTGGCAACCCTACCAATCTTACATTTCCAAAATTCCTTGAACAGTAACCAGGATTTTTCATAAGTACTGATATCTTTTTACAGGATCGCGAACTGTTAGGTGACATTTTCATATACTTAAGTATCAACTCTGCCTTAAATAAAGCAAAATACCTAGGAAAGATGGCATCCAGTACTGGCCATAAAGAATCCAATTTCTCAGCTCTCAAATCTACAATTCACCCTCTTCTCAATACACATACATATCCCTGCTTGTTTAAAGACATGCAGGTATGGCGATTTTCTTTGTTTGTTTTATATGACTTCAGATATAGTATAAAAGATGTATTTACTTGATGCAAACCAAATGAATATAGAAAAAGGAGCTTTCATAACACCACTGTGTACCTGTACTGCTCTTCCACTAACAGCCACTTTCCAGAATAGGCTCACACGTGCAATTTATTCCTAAGGAGGTAAGAACTGACAAAAGTCAAGTATTTATTTTTTGTAAAGAAAGAGTCTAATCTAACTAGATACATGAATTTAGACAGTTCAATTACCATAGACCCTTGTGAAGGGATATTTAAAGAGCAGTAACCTTTTCATTTGTCTAAAAGGAAATGACTGAGGATCAAGGAGAGGGGTGCGCTGAAAGAGGAATGTGTCAGTGAGATGTTGGCAGTGCTTTCTTTTATGATAAGGTCAGGACTCTTTACTGGGCCAAATGAAGAGCCAAGGAAAGCCATCATAGGAGGTGCCTTTTAAAGCTTAGTACTTAGTAATACAGCTGTTGACTGAACAGCATCCCAGCTAATCATCCTCTGCCCAGAATGTGGGCCATTACAGAAAAATACACTTTTTCACACACTATGTTTTGCATTGCCATATTGTTGGAGTGTTTACCAGAACATGCTTCTCAGATCTTCAGAAGCCTGATTGAAAGGGAAGTAAACTGCTTCATACTATCATTAGGCATTATTCTTTTAAGTCAACCATGCACTTCCCAGCACAAGCACATGCCTTAGATTTAATTGCCTAATGCAATGATTATTGATAATGTATTTAAACTTATTTTAAATACACGCATAAGAAACCACCTATATCAAAACACAGATAGATGGTGAGAAAATACACCATTAGCAAGTGATATTTAGAGCTCGTTTCTGGGCTAGCATAATGTGAGGAAAGGCAACATTAACAGCAACATAAGAGAACACCTATTTTCTATATAGATAGAAAAGGAAAAATAAACAACTGTGTACAAATTTCATTCCGGAAACAATTTTCTGGTTGACTATATACAAGTATCTTCTGTGTCCAACACTGCCCTACAACGAACAGGTATTCAAACTTGTGCTTTTATTGTTATTATGACAGTTATTTTCCAATATTTCCTGACTACACTGAAGTTACACAGGATTTATATGTGTTAAGGGGATAAAAGACTGCAGCTCAATGCCTTCAATTCAACCTGCTCTGAATAAAAAGTTGTTCATCCTCTTTTATCACCAAACTTGCAAAAAAACACTTGGACTTGGCTTACAGAGGCCTCCTAGAGAGCTTCATGTAGGCCTAGGATGCGTGTGCTGTGCTTAACGAAAGACATTCTGCTCTAGCAGGGTTCAAGGATATCTATCAACAGCTACACTGCAGTCACTGTGCTACTTGTGAAGAGAGAGCCATAAAGGTTCCTGTTTACACTCAATTGGCTTCATTTCTTCCACCCAAGATATGGCTTGCTCTGTGCCCATTGACATAAGTGGTGTCACAGGATGTATTGCTGTGCTTTTGCACTATTTAAGTGCAAAACCTACCATCATTCCCAATTTCTCTCCCTCTCTTGGGGGTACGAGTATAGAAAGAATCTGAGGAATTATCATTTTTGTGACCTCATTTAAGAGCTGAAAGTACAGATCATATTTTTATGGAGCCTTCCAGAATTCACTTTCTGTTCATTCATTTTTTCAGTATTTGCTCTGAACTCTACCTTCAAGGTAATTCACATCTCACCATCAGCCATCTTGAAAAGCTGTGTTGCTATATATGTGCTATATATGACTTTGATCCTAGATCCCTAGAAACACAGAATGATTAAAAAAATCACTTTGATAACTGAACCCCAACTTTACATTTAAATGAGATGTTTCTTGAAAAAATAACTATTCCATGTTGCTCTAAAACTATTAAAATGTTCAGTTTTAGAGCTTGCCTTCTTTTACGTAGCTCTTGAGTATTAACTTTGATCAACGCTCAGATGTTCCATTTATTCAAATGTGCCATTTCATCTGCAGGATTTGTACTTGTTTAGCACTGCGGTTTCATCAAGATCTCTTAGATAAGCTTGAAGAAAAGGTGTTGGATTATTATAATCTTAAGTAAAATAAACTCAGTGATTTCCCTAGAAATCCTTAGAGCAGTAGCACTGAGCAAAATTAATGGAGAACTGCATTTACTTTTGTTGTCACTTAAGTGTTTTCTCTTGTTCTCTTTTATTTCTAGCAGTTTCTAATCAGCTAATTGGTTTTGTCATTATTAGGCTCTGCAACAGCAGTCTACCTAGCAAACTATACAAAGAGAGCAGCTGCTCACATCATGTTATTGTACATTGCTTCACTTCCTGAACAAGATTTATCTCCCTGGTCTAATCTGTCATATAATTTTGGGGGAAAAAATTAAAAATTGCTGGTCTACTAAGAAAAATGTGTAGATCATAAAAGTAGAACACTTTCCAGTGAGTGTGGAAACACTGCAAATGTGTTGAGTATTCACATTTTTCCTAGGATGGTGGGAAACTAATTTGTTTTTTTCCTGTGCTGGTTAAATAGATGATGTTGTTATCTCAGGTGACATGTCAGCAGAACGCTAACACGCAGTACAGGCAGTACACAATACTAATGAAACACTCCAGAGGCAAATCTGGTACACTGTCACTAATTCAAAGTTTATGGTAGGTTTTCTTATCAGTGAAGCCACCTTTTCCAATTTCTCTTTCTCTACCTGCTTTATCTACATTAAGCTCAAAGGAGCAAGAAAGCTCTTGGACATGGCTTGCTGAATATTGGCATGATTAATACCTGCTCCCTGACAGCTGTTTGAATTGAGGTACTCTCTTATTGTAAACAGACTGGACTGTGCTCATACTGAGGCTTGGCTTTTGAGGAAGGACTTCTCATACACAGAAGAGGATGGCAGAAGAGAGGGGCTGCAAAACCATTTTCCACACTCACTCTACTTTCTACAATAGCTTTTGTGTCACAAAAATAGTCAATGTAGTCATGATCAGGATTACAGCATCAAGGATTTTTAAATAATGTTAATTCTGAACTAGCATCTGATGCCAACAATTTATTCCATATTAAAAAAGGTGGTGTTTACTTGGCCATCAAGAGGCAGCTCCAGCTGAAACACAAATGGGGTCCCGCTGATTATGCATGACAGCACAAATGCCAATAATTAAAACAGTTTTCAAAGAAAAAAAATGCTTCAACTAATTGCAGGTCTGTGGCCTGAGGGTCACTGAAGATTTCTAAACAAATCTAAATTGCCTTTTTAATTTAGTCATCATAGCATCTCCATGATAAAAGGCAACTATTGTTGCCGTCTTTCAGGGGAGATTGATAGAAAAAGGTGATGGCATGAGGGGAGCAGATAATGTATTATACTAATCCCTAGTATTTATAAGCCAGTTTGCTTTTGTTCTGTCACATCTCTCTATTCACCCGTCCATCCTCTTCCATTCTCTGTAAATGGTAATTGGTTGCTGTTCACCACAAACTGGAGACATCTATCACCATGGCTTCACTAAAATTTAGATGGAACCCATAAATACCTAGGATAATGTTTGTAAACAACCCACAAGATCAAGTTTAGCTCTGTTGTTACAACTGAATTTGATGTGTGGTGTTCACATCAGAACTCACGTGAAACATCCAACTTGAATTACCAGTGCTCACCTCTAAGAGTACTTTCACATGACAGAAAAACAAAACCAACACACCAACAAAAAACTATTTTTAAGGAAAGCTTGCATTAATTAAAGCAATTGACAGCAGTTGGCCCTAAAATATAGTCTCTCAGCCATACAACTACAATCTTGATTTGATTTTTGTTCCAAAAAGCTGCTGTTGTGTGCTGGTGCCTGGCTTTCCATGATAAAAATAAGACTGATTTTCAGTGGCCCTGAAAAGCCAATTCTCTTTAGGGAAAAAATGTTTCTTCCTACAGCACCTCCTTTTCCTCTCACCATAAATGTCATGTGCACACTTCAGAAGCACAAGACACCTTCCTGTTTTCTGCTGAATACTGGTTTTTGCTCAATTTCTAATCAACTATTTGTTTAGGGAGAAGCAAAACCACACAAAGAGAGCAGCTGTTCCCTTGCTGTTGCAAATACGCAGCAAATGCTGTTGCAGGCACAAGCCAGAAGTGGCTGCTAACACAGATTAAGGCTTCTTTGCACCCCAAACTAAGTACCTCTCATCCTATGGCATAAGCAACTGAAGTCCCATCATCAGTTTAATATAGGTTTTAATCTCATGAAAACCCCAAACATTCTGAAGATACTACTTTCTAATAATAGTATGATCAAAAGACACAGAGGATGTTTTAAAAAATAATAATAAATTTATTTTTATAATATTTTACAAGTTTTGTACCAGAGTATTATAAGCACCAAAACATTTGGTAACAGAATATAATTATCAAAATTAGATGTGTATCTAAGGTAGATATATCCACTAAGGTATGCAAAAATAGTGTTTTCTAAATCACAAGTCAATGGTAGAAGGCATATTTAGTACTGAACACAAAAAAAGGATAGTTCAAAATTAAAATGGAACATCTAGGCTGATACTCCTTCATCTCATTACACCTTGTAACACTTGGAGAGTTTTTAAATAGGCCATATCTGTTACATGTGATTTCTTTAATGTTCTAATTCTGGGGGAAGGAAACGGGGCGTAGGGGGGAGGCAGGGAATCAGGTTTACATGAAAGTGCTTAAACACATATGGTTCTCAAACAGGTTCTCAATGGAAGCTGTTGGTATGCTGATTCTTTGAAATACCTCCAGCTGAGCATACTAAAACACAGAATCACAAAGTCAATGATTTCAAGGGAAGTTTCAATGTTTTAGAAAGGGTTTCCAGGGATTTTCAAATGAAATAACTTATTCCCTCCCAAGAAAGAACCTGCCTTTCCGTACTTTGCTTCAGTGAAGATCCCTTGTGTCAGCAGAGCTCTGTGACAGAGATATGGCCATATGGATTAATTTGAGGTATCTCAGTCCAAACCTCTACTGCTCAAGAAATTCAAGATTCATACATCTATTCAATTCTCAAGGAACACATATGATCCTCCATTGAAAAAAAAAATTATGCGAAAGACAAGAACAGTGTTTGTGAAAATAGTTTTTTTGTTTTTTGAAATACCACCAGAGATGAACTACTGACTTGGATACCTTCTAATTTTTTCCCCAGTACTTCAACTGGGTTTAAAATAAATACTATTTTTGTTTACAAGGAAGCTTTTTATACTGCGTTTTACAATGAAGTTTATCTAGAATGCGTAAAAAACAGATAATCATGTTGCCACCCTGAAAATTGCAAAGAAATTATCTAATAATAGCTGTGGTTTGTATTAGTGTGCAAAACAATGACTAGAACAAATTAGGTAGATTTTAACAAGAATTTAAGCATATTCTACAGTGATTTATACCCATTGTAATCTAGTCATCAACAGAAATTATTTGAACAGTATGCGGCCTTTTCTTAATTCAGTTTATTTGATAGCTGTAGATCATCCAAGTTACATACATATTAAATATACATAAGTAGAAAGCAAGATATTGAACAGCGAAACGTCAAGTTAAATCACAATAAAAATCCACTGCAAGACTCAAATCCAGATGTATTTTGAATTTAATAAAGTAACTATACATTGTTACCTATGTAATTGCTGTTACTGGTAATTGCAGTGAAATATAAATTAAAATAACCCGTTTCACTGAGAAAACACAGACTTGATATTCTTCAGAGTATTTTGTACCTAGAAAAAAATCAGTCACCTATACAATTATATATCCCCAGATATCACAAATAGAAAGCAGTTTTGCTAATTGCTAGCACTTAGATTTTCGGTATGTAGAGCAAACCTGTACTTAAACTTCTATTTATAGAGTAATTACACATGAGAAGGCTGTAATTGCGCCCATCTAGCACAGCGTGGTCGACGTCCTGGTGGCACACTGTGCCTGCATTCTGCGCAGTGAGGGGTTGGCCCTGGTGCCACCAGTAAGGTCCCCATGGTGGGTGCTCGCCACATGAATGTTGCGGGAGGCCCCGAGAGACACAACCAGATCTGGCTGTGGTTGGAAAGCACCTCATCCACCCAGAAAGCTGTCCTGCCCCTGGGAGGCCTCTGGTGATGCTCTGGGAACAGCTGCGGGATGTTGAGTGGGTGCCCCCGGCCTACTCCCCCTGCTCATGCCCCTGGCAGCAGGAAGGAGCCCAAAACAGACGGGTTCAGAGCTCTGCCCCATCCTCCCCGCCCTCCCTTTGCTTCCCACAAGGGCCCATCATCTTCAGAGGCAGAAAATATCATTTTTATCTACATATTAGAAAGTCTTGAGTGGCTCTGTATGAGACTAAAATTACAATTTTTCCCATTTCCACTAGCTGATAAAGTGAAGGAGAGAATCAGTCCCCTAAAGCAAATGATACTATGCCACCTTCAGTGCGAGGGATATACATAAAATCTAAAATGCTTTCTATCTGAGTGAGAATATAAATAAAATTATGCTAAGTATATGCTCGTGACACAAAGTAATTTTTGGTGATAATTTCTGTGTGGGAATGTTGCCTAGGCAATAGCCTGTAGGGTAAGGACACAGAACTAAAAAGCCTTCCTGGAAAAGGTAAGAAAAAAGTATGATAATTTAGAGTTGGATGAAGTTTACTGAGTTGCTGGAACTGTTCCTGTTAAGCTGTAATCTGGTCTGGCTGTCATTCTTGCTCTGGTACGAATTTTGCACAACGACTGAAAAAAACAGCAGTATGTTCTCTCTGTCTCATACCATGTATTTATCTTGCCCAAATTTCTCTGAGAACCACCATTCTTAGCTATGGAAAAGTCATGTTTCTTTTTTCCTGGAGTTTCTTAATGAAATGTAACAATAAACAAACATTTTCTGAAATATTCTCTTCACTCCTCACATATAAATCCCTTCCTAAAATCTAGTTAGCCTAAATCTGTCTCCGCTAAGAGAATCATACGCACTGCCTATATAACCCAGCAGGCAAACAAGCACAAGCCAGGAGCATCCACATATACTAACAAGATGAGATGTTTTAAACAAACGTTACTTGCTTGTTAAAGAAAATATGCAAGTCAAGTGATTAGCTTTTCAGAGAAGTTACAAAAGAGGTACTCTACTTCAACCTCTGTTATTCCATCAAAATAATCACTTAAGTTTAATGAAATATTTAAACTCTTTAAAACATTTAGGCCATTTCATTATTATTTAAGACTGAAAATGATGGGGAAGAGGAGCAGCTTTAAATCTTAAAAAGATTATATAATAGGTCAACCTCAGTAATAAACAAAACTATGTACACTGACCATTATCTAACTTTAGCTATAACAAGTCTTAACAGGCATATGCATAAGATGCATTAAAATACTAATCGCATTTATGCTTTTTTGAAAATATATATATGAAATTATTGACAGTCCAGTGACCTTTGTTGAAAAGGCTGTATTTTTCTGATTCTACTATTTTTGTAAAAAGAATTTCATTAATTGGAAAACCAATACAAAATGCATACTATTAAAAAAAAAATACTAAATAAAACACTCCACAGTTATTTTCTAAGCAGAACGGAAGGGTGGTAAAGAGCAGGAATCAGTAAATGAACACGTAGACATGAGCACTTGAGGTTCCCATTACAGTCAGAAAGGAAGAAACAAATTTAGAGGATGGCCCTTTTTGCTTACTTCAGGAATCTACTCTAGGTTAAGATGAACTGTCTTTAGTCAGTTTTAAGTGAATGTTTCTCTCTCCTGACTACAAAAACAGATGTTAGATAATGTTCTGATGGTTATAACTGTACGTATTTAGAAGGCCAGTAAACTGAATTCCACCCAGTTTCCAGATGCTAGCAAAAAAATAAATAAAAAAACAGAAGTTAAATCTGGTAAGCAGAACTTGCTTAGCTTAGAGAGCAAGATTTAGGTGCAATAAGGTAAAAGGAAAGAGAGAAAATGTCTTCCCTGTTCACCCAGGTCAGAACCTGGTAGTAGTTAAATCACAGCCATGCAGACTGAGGACAGGCTTCCTAGCGGTCAGTTAGTTGTTGTCGATGCCTAAGCTGACAACATAAAGACGCCTGTGAAATCTCCACACCTCAAAGTTTTGCTAAAAGACTTGACACCTCTTGGAAATGATTCCTGTTTAACATGTAGTTGACAGAATGGAAACATTCTTAATAATCCCTCCACCTTAGAAGTGGTACCTGGCTGATCACTTCAATATCCGTCTTGCATACACACCTATCCTTAGGAACTTTTAAAAACCCACCAGCCACCAGGAATCACTGTCACCCAAGCCTGGTAGCACCATTCCAGCAGAAAAGTTGAGGGTCCACAAATGCATAATACATACAACGTTTTTTTTTCCTCTGTTCCGTGTCAGAATCAAAGGCAGCATGCCTAATTTCATTATGGTGTTGCAAATTAGCCTCCTTTAACCTAGCAACAGTCATTTGGCACAGTGGCTTAGTTTTCCATTAACTTCACTAATCATATTCCAAGTCCCAGTAATGATTTAATACCTTGTGTTCACTGCCAGTGCCACTGCTGCCAGCATTTTACCTGCCTTTCTCCCTCTCACAACCCCCTATCATCATCACACAACCACATCAACACAGGGCCCTTAGCAGTGCTCTCACCACCACTAGTACCTCCCTGTGTCCCTCACCCTCACAAAAGATATCAAGTCTCCTTGTGTCAGTAACTGTGCCCTCAGCTCCAGGAGCATGGAAAGTCCTTATCTATGGACATGAGAGGCACTAGTTTCTCTTTGTTTCCTCTGTGCCAATAAATTTTCATAAACCAAATAAATTTGGTATTCTTACCCCCCAACCAAAACAAAATATCATTTCTAACTGGAAATTCAGAAAATTTCTGCAAGTTCCAAAGATTTTCTATTTTATCTGAAAATTCTGTAAAAGGCAGTGTTTTCCCATGAACAAAACTAAAACAAACAAACAAAGAAAAAAACACAAACAAAACAAACAAACAAAAGCTTTGGTATCTGCTCAGTAGTATTTTTCAGGGAAATTTTGCAATCCATTTTTTCCAATGTAGAAGGAATTAACTGTCTCTTCTCTTATGCTGGAAAGGTGCATTGATCCTCAACAATAACCCAAACCCACACATCCTCCTTATGCATCCTTGTTTTCTCTCTTTTTTCTCCTTCCATCTTTTCAGCCTACTGTGGTATTTTTTCTTTACCTTTACTTCCTTTTTTTTCCAGCACTCATGTCCAACACTATCTTTAAAGACACTTCTTACGCTGCTACTGCTGTTACAGATGAGTGAAGCTGTTAGTGAAAAATGGCAATAAGAAACCATTTTAAGTATTCTGGAACTAATCACCCTTTGGGGGGAATTTGGTTATGTACAACTGTGTGACGATACCTTACAGATTACAGACAAATTGCATATCTTTTTTACTACTTAGACTGGACACCTAAACCACACAGATACAATTCCTTATCGAACTACGAGCCTATACTAGTGTTACACCTTGTAAAGGAGAGAGACACTGCCAATTTTTTTTGTTTTTTTTTTTTTTTTTGTTGTTTGTTTGTTTGTTTGTTTGTTTTTTGTACTTCCTACTTCTATAATTCAGTCTAGCTCTTCAAACTCTCCAGGTTTTAAAATAGCTTGAGTGCTTTTGCAACAGAAGTGGAAAATGAATGTATTGGCCATCTCAAATTTTCCATTAAACTTCCTTTTGACACTTGAATTAACTGAATTTGGTAACTGTTGTGTATGTTGCCTGTGTCTCTATGTGGAATTTTTACACAGTGCTTGCTATAGGAATGAAGTGCACATTTCCTCCTGCTCCCTTAACATTAGCTATGGTTGCTGGTTTTCCCTACGTCCCTGATGGAGATAGAAGGAACACTTAATGGTCCTTCTCCTGGCATTTATGCTGTTATATTCAAAATGGGACCAATGTGCAACCAACTGGTAGCAAAAAATCTTCCCGTATCATGGTCAAAATTAGTCTCAGATGAGACTGAGTGCCTTAAAATAAACTGTAACAACTAATCTGAACCTGTTTTAAGCAAACACCAGTAGTCATTGTTTAATTAACAAATAATTTAAATAAATTATTTAAATTTAAATATATTATTATTTCCCACCCTGTCAGTACACTAAAACAAGCACAGAGAAAAAATCTAGTAGAAACTTTCTTCATGTACAGAAAATAATGGAAATGGCAAATGTGTTAGAACAATTCTGAACATTGTGCATTTCATTAAGTCTTGGTAGGTCAAATCTGAAAGGAGAGCACACTGAAGTCTGAAAGACTTTAAGCTAATATTTGAAATCTCCTTGATAAATAAGTATTTCAACCTTTCCTTTAAGTTCTTAGTCAAGTTTCTACAAAAAGGCATAAAAGTATGCTTTACTGCTTACAAACTCAGCGTAAAACATGCTCTTAAGTACAAATTCTGTACATGTGCACTGGAGGGAAACCAGAGTGAATGGGAATACATCACTGTTGTTACTGGTAGGGACAGAATATGGCTGCATCTTCTTGCCTATGCTCAAATGCGTAGCATGGCTATTGTAGATCTCAGACCTCTTCACAGAACAGTGAAAATCAATAGCATATCCAGGATGAAGCTAAAACCCAATGAGGTTCAAGAAGACCAAGTGCACGGTGCTGAACCTGAGTTGGAGCAATCCAGGACATGAGGGCAGACTAGGTGAAGAACTCATTGAGAGCAGCCCTACAGAGAGGGACTTGTGGGTTCTGGTGTATGAAAAGCTTGACATGAGTCAGCAGTGTGTGCTTGCAGCCCAGAAGGTCAACTGCAGCCTGGGCTGCATCAACAGAGGTGTGGCCAGCAGGTCAAGGGAGGTGATTGTGTTCCTCTGCTCTGCCCTTGCGAGGCCTCACTTGGAATGCTGCATCCAGCTCTGGGGCCCCCAGCACAAGAAGGACATAGACATATTAGAAAGAGTCCAGAGGAGGTCCACAAAGATGATCAAGTGGCTGGAGCATCTCTCCTATGAAGAGAGGCTGAGAGAGCTGGGGTTGTTCAACCTGAAGAAGAGAAGGCCTTGTTGAGTCCTCATTAATACTTAAGGGGGACTTATAAAAAAGATGGAGAGCAACTTTTTACTTGGTCAGATAACGACCGGACAAGGGGGAATGGCTCTAAACTAGAACAGGGGGAGATTTAGACTAGATGTTAGGGAGAAGTTCTTAATTATGAGGGTGGTGAGGCACTGGCACAGGTTGCCCAGAGAAGCTGTGGATGCCCCATCCGCTGGAAGTGTTCAAGGCAGGTGTCCCTGCCCATTGCAGGGGGGTTGGAACTGGGTGTTCATTAACGTCGCTTTCAACCCAAGCCCAGCCCATGATCAGCCCAGCTCATGCCCAGCTATTTAAGATGCAAGTGAGTAAGGAAGTAGAAGAAGTTGCACACCCATACAGAGAACAGTGTAGCTGTGTTTAAACAAACAAACAAAAAAAAAGCATTGCAAGAAGACTTGATTATGTGAAATAATAATAAAGCCTGAAAAATTAAACACACATTGTTAGTATACTACTCCTGAAAATTAGGTGAGCATTTATATAAAACTGACGGAGCTTTCAAGATACAGAACTCTCTGGCACAGAGTAATTCAGACGTCCTTTTCTGAAGTATCTAACTCCATGACTTTCAGCAATTTTGCATCATTACACACCAGTCTCACTGAAAGACTACCCAGAAGACTGGAGAAGTCAGATCTCTGTTTTGTGCAGTTATTGGTTGGGTTAATTTGTTTTCTCAGTCACTTCAACATGGTGATGTGATAACTGATCTTTACTGAGCGCTGTGAAAAAACAGTAGGAATCAGCTAGTCAGGTTCTCTTTTCCTGATGGCACCTTTTGTATTGACTCTAAGGCTGGAATAATAGGAAGCTAAGATCACAGTCCTGCACCATCTGATAAACTGCAGGGCTTTTTGGTAGATGTTGTTGAGCTTTTTTCCTAGCAATACTAGTAAGGACTATGATGTTTACAAGCAAGTCATTGGCTTCTGAAGCAGAAAGGAGGGGTTGCTCCACAGGGGAGTTTTCCCTAGAGGAAAGAGAGAAAAACACGAGACAGATTTGGCAGCAGCATGTACTAGACAAGGGACCTTCAGTGGACAGGTGATACAAAGAGGCTAGCTGCAGCCTTGCAGATGGTTTTTTCAGTGTCTACTTCTACAGTCATTGTCAAGGAAAGATAATAGACAGGAGAAACTGTTGCTACTAAAAAAATATTGACTTAGGCATAAATACAAGTCACAGCAAAGCCACACTTCATAAATTTATATACAAGCACAAAGAGATGGGAAAACAGAGAGAAAAATATAGTTGACATTTCTAGAGAAATGAACCACTAAAGAAGCAATTAAAAGCCTCAGTTTGAAAGAATATTATCAAACAAACATATAGTCATGAAAGTAATTAAAAGCATTTGATTACTTCATAATGGGCAGAGCTAATCAAGCTTTTTCACAATCAAAGTGCGTTCTACTCATTTTAAAAGTAACTATAAAAAATATTGAAACAAATACAGCACAGGATTCACGGCAATATTGTTAACTTCAACCTGGATAAAATCTACACAAGTATACCATATCCACACCGGTCCCTTGCACTCTGTATCTGCTGCATCAGAAGGATGAAAGAGCATCTGCTTATCAACAACCCAGCTACTTACATCCCAGGGAGGCCTGACATATAGGCCTGACATAGGCCTGACATACCAATCTTTCTTTGTCCATCTTTATACAGTTAGTGACATGACACTGATGTTATGATTTACTCTGGTAAATCTGGAGTAAAAACCGGGGGGGAGGGGGGGGGAGGGGAAGAAAAGCAGTGCATTTTTGAGGGAAATTCTTTGCTATACTACCTAGTATTCCTAAAAGGCAGGAATGTGTGTTGGCTTATATACATAAGTAGCAGTAACTCACTCTCCAGTGGCATTCAACAGTCAATCTCAAAACATTGTACCAGAGAGAGAGCACTACTTTCTCAACGACACAGATGGAGACCATGAATAATTTGCCAAGGGTCAGCACAGGCCAAGGGTAGAGCTGGGATTGTAACTCGAGTCTTTTGAGCACCAGCCTGGTACACTAACAGATCAAACTAGATCGAAACAAGCAGCAAGCATTTTCTTTTGTCATGTAACATCTGAAAGCATTATAGACATTGAATATACATGATGAATCACATTATAATACCTAAGAAATGTAACAAAAACAATCATTTATTATTGACTTGACAGTTATTATAGTCTGAATTTTAAAAACTTAAATACAGTTTCCTATTTGAAACAATTCACAGAAGAGTCTCTAGAATGAAGAATTCTAGTTTATTCAGATTTCTGGGTATAAAAATTCTCCGATCAACTAAGGAATTTCATTTCCACTTAAGAAATCGAAAACACTAGACTGACATCTTATTTCAAAAAAAAAAACCCAAACAAACAAAAACACAACAACAATAACAACAACAAAAACCACAAAACACCAACAGTAGGAGCTCCTTGAGGGCTACTTAAATTCACATTCATTTTTTCAGCAAATATATTGCATGTTATTATTTGAAAGATTTTGGAATGAAATACAAGGCTGGGTCACTCTCCTTTTTTAGCTACAATTAATATAAATTTGAAGAAAGTGTTACTGTTGCGATACTTGATGTTTATGATTACAAGTTGCTTTGCTGGCATGAACCAACATGTCAATACTCTTCTAGTCAAACTTACAGTCTATCCCCTCTTTTAATACTTCCCTTCCTACTATACAATCAGAGCATAGCATAGGCAGCAGGGAAACAGCCTACTATGACAAATACAGGTCAGCTTAAATATTACACATAAAAACTGTTTATTCTGGGTATTGCCACCCATATTCAGGGAAACAATATATAGTTTTTTGTTCTTTTTTTTTGGTGTAGATTAATAAAGCACAGCCAAATTTATTAAATTAAATAATCACAGTTATTAGAAACAAAAATCTTACATATACATTAATTGTAATACTTAATGCAGCCTTTCTGAAAGCTTCTTTGACTCACTGTTTTTATCGCATATCCTTCATGATACTGGGACTGCAATGGAATTTAAGACATTAGCTATGGGAAAAGCTCCATTTTTCATTCACAGAAGTCACAAGTAGCTATTTTTTCCACTCTAGATTTTTAGCCTCAAGTTCTGTGCCTGTTTAGCAAATTACATTACAGCTGGTATAAGAAGGAACAGAAGGTATTTCATTTGTTCCTTCCTTTGCCTCTGTCCCAGTGCCATGGTACCCTGAGAAGAAAGATGAAGGGTGTCAGTCATTTTAAATCCCAGATCATCCCAAATTGGTGAATGCTCATCACACTTTCTGACAATGAGAAACTAGTAGTGACCTACGTACATTTGTTACTGAATTAATCAAAATTATTAATGTATAAAGGCGTATAAATCAAAGTTGAATGAACAAGAGGATTCTACGGCAGCAGACACACTAAAAACTCAAGTGGTTCGATGAGCACAGAGCAATCTAACAAGGGGGTGCGGGCTGAAAAGAAGCCTTGTCTCTCTCCTTCCCCTCCTCCTGGCCACACGCCCTCTCTTCCTTGTCTTTTTCTGTAAGCCAAGCTGACCACCCTAACATGGGTGAAGTGGGATTGCTGCTTTGCCTAGTCAGTTTTCCATGCAATCAGTGGGCTGAATCAGTTCTTGGTAAGTACCATCCCCATTCCCACTGCGAATAGGGAGGAAAGAAAAGGCAGATATGATGAACAGAAACCTCTACGCAGGCAGTGCATTGTCTGGAATCCCGCCCCAAATCACTAAAAGGAGCTATGGGGAGAGTATTACCTCTCATCGAGTTGATGAATTGTTAACTGTTTAATCAATACAGAAAGTAACACTGTGTCTAACAAAGAGACATTTATGTCTTCAAAGGAACAGAAGGATCTTTATTGTAGTTAAGAAATATGCTGATTACAAAAGAAACAGACAAGTTTTGGGAGAAAGTATCAATCTGCATTGATCCCTTGAAGGATTTCTAGGACGAAGTTAATCAGAAAGATGGACGCAGTCTGTGGTTACAGAAATACAGCATTTCTTGCCAGGCAAGGAGCTCAGAAGTCTACAGCAAGTCTGCTGGATGAAGGGGGTATGGGGTGAAGGAGAAGGAGTAGAGAGGAACAGGGAGAGGAGAGGAAGAGAGCTTTCCAATTTAATTTTAGTAATGAGACCTAGTATCACATATCTTCCATTTCTTCTTTCACACCTTTTATAAATATTTATAGACATCTTATAAGCATTTCACACCCAGGTCTCCAGCTTATATTCTTCAAGTAGCTAAGTGATAAAGGAGTGCGTGCACCCACACACATGCTGCAAAGCGTATGTGGAGAATTGGCATCAAACTGGTCCGGAAGAATTGTTGGTACAGAATGGTGATAACTTCAAGACTCCTTGGCATGCAGCGTGCCAAACCTGTGAAGGTCTCCAGGAAATTTTCCATGTACAGTCTAACTTCTGCATGTTCTGCAGTCCCACCAAAAGCCTGTTATGATTTTGCAAGTGACTGGATTGTACTGTAAAGGGAGGCCGCTTGATGAGTCTCTCAGCCTACACAGGATGAGCAAGAGGAGCAGAGACTGATTTTGTGAACTGTGACACCAGCAACAGTTTTAGCTGTAAAAGTATCCTGCGTCATTCCTCTGATTATTTAAGAAGTTGTTCAGCAGCTGCATTTTTAGGAAATGAAATAGTAACAGCATAATAGGTGCAAAAAACTAAATGCTGTAACATCAAAATATAAAATAAAACTGTTGTATGTATTTGCTTTCTCCTTTGTATTCATAAGCTACCCGTGATATTGGTTGTGTATAACAAAAAAGGCAATTGGATTATATTAATGAGTCCCTTTTGACAAGCACAGACTGTTCTGTGAACTCTAAATATAATAAATTGCCATTTCAAAAAGAATAAAGGCTGTTGCATCAGCTAAATATCAAGGAATCCACCTTACTACAATTTGCACAGTAGAAGTTGTTTGAAAGACTATAGCAGGAATTATTAGTATTGGTTTCTATTGTAATTTTACAAGTGTGAAGAAGATGACAAACTAGGAACTTGTCAAGACTGCTGAAATACTTATTTTACATCAATAACTTCTGAGGAAGTTCATACACTGAAAAATTGGACTTACTGAAATCATTAGAATCCAGCGTGACATACTGTTTACGTTATACTGTGTTCAGTTTGAATCCCAGACAGACTCAACTGCCTCCTACATAATGCAACTGTCCTGGAATAAAAGGACTTTTTTTTCCTTTCAGGCATTAAATGTAGGAACGATAAAAGCAGGCAACATGTCTCTAGTGCAGCATTTTGGCTCTATTAGTTAAAGTGTTGTATTCCTTAAGTATACATTAGAGGATAGATGTGCACATAAAATACCATATGTCAGTTTCAAAGCTATAATTTACATAGTTATTTAAACTTATGCAAATGAGGACATTAAAGCTGAGACACACACCAATAAAAGGAAATTATAAGTTAAAGCTGCCACATCGTCCTTAACTTCCTGCGAGTGACTAGGTATAGCAGAACATATGGCACGTACGCTCTCCCACTGCTCCTGCCACTCCTGAAAGAAGGCCGTTATGTGCTGCATTACCTAGGCACAACAGAGCAAGTTAGGAACACATGGTAGCCTTACCTCCCTGTTTAACTCTTAAGAATTACTTCCAGATAGTTGCGAGCTTCTTAAGCAGTGACCCTGTTATCTTCACCCATTAGTTCTATGCTTTCCAACAGCAGAAAGGAGAAAAACCAACCAACCAACAACAACAAAAATGCACACACAAAAAGTTCATGGCTTCTTTCAAATGCAGCAGATTAGATATATAGGTCTCATCACCACACTCTACCACACAGCTCCTCATGAATCCATCTACAAGAACACAGCTGCTATTTAAAAAAAAAAAAAAAAGATAGATTCAAGGTTCCTGAGACTGCTTATTTCTCTCAGCATTAAATTGTCAAAAACTGCAAAGCCTTACAAGACATCTTAATTCAGTCCTATAAATCTTACTCGAACATATTTGAAAACAAATAGGCTGACAAACGGTATTCTTTACTGTCACTGTCTGCTAGAAAGTTAGTTACAAGACAAAGAAAATAGTTGATGTAGAAGCGGTATCTTTTAAATAAGAAAGTCACCATAGACTTTATAACAATAACTCCACCTAGCCACTTTTTCCCCGAAGTGGAAAAGCAGGCGCATCCTTTCCATGAACCTTCCCCTTTCCCACATGGTGACGTGAGACTCTGCTAAAAGGATCACACACATCAGGGGAGGAAGGGGAGGGGAGCAGTCTGAGGGCACGTAGTATGCCTGCATACACGTATCTACTAGTGACACATGACAGAAACCAGGGCTTACAGCTGCTCACTCTGCCAAATGCTCTGCTGTGCTTAGAAGATCGCTGCTGTTCAATTCGGAATGCACATAACTGGAGCCTTGATGCAGTGAGGGTTGGCGGACCTGGATTAACCAAATCCCTGACAGGTTGAGATTTGTGCCCCTGTATTTTATATTACACTGTGTAAATGTCCACAGGATACATGCCCAACAAAGGAGCCCAGCATAAAAACCAGCTATTTAATCCATGTTTGAAAATGCTGTTGCTGATGGTTCTCCAGACGTATGGACTTGGTGTAAATTATCTCAAGGTCACTGAAACTCTGTGCAAGTTAATTAGGCCTGAGGCTACCATTATTTCAAACAATTGAGGCCTCAGCAATATCAGCTTTATTTATCAGCTTTTGCAAAGTTTTTGTTGCAAGAAGGAGACAAAACCAAGAGGGACAAATAAGTATTCCTTACTCATCCTGCTTGCCTCAGTTTTGAGGAACATCCTCGCAGTTGAAAAACTAAAACTGAAAAAGGATGTAATGTTACTAGTATCTCCAAGAGCCACTGCCTTGGGGATGTTCCTGCAACACTGCACAACTGCTAGCATGGAGAAAAAAAATAGTTCAACGTACATAACAGAACAGTGCTGAAGGTTAATCTCCAAAAATTTTATGACTGCACTGAGAAAATAAAGAGGAGCTCCAGATGCCACTGTGAGCTGTTATCTGAACTTTAAAAAAGGTTTAGAAATGGTAGTGATTGGTATACATCAACTCACTCTTGTCTTGTGAACAACAAATGAAGTCATTTTACTACTCTTCTTTCCTTGAGGCATAGCTCAGAGAAGCTACATCCTTCCAGTATACACATCCTGTTTGATCGTATTTGATGTCAGCCTAAAGCAACCCAGTTAATAAGTGAGGTTATTTTAATGTTGCATTCTCAGAATAGATAGAAGAATATTATGTCCAGGTTGAAAAATCTCAAAGGACATAAAAGTACATTCCATTGGATGTGTTGAGGAAAGCAGATCCTGGCAAACACTTTTATTATTTGTGGAGTCCACATTTCATGGCAAATACTGACCATAAAGGTAGGGATCAGAACAAATTTTCTTGGTGAGTATTTCTGAATGAAGTATTTCTGTAAGGTTACACAAGTGTGGAAAGGTCATGAGTCATTCCTTTGGCCTTCAAAAACACCTTCCGAAACCTGGAGATACGATGGAGCACTGTGTCAGATGCAGATGGCCAGTGGTGCCGCGGAGGACTTATCTACTGAGATCTTACACCATCTCCTCTCCTTGCCCAGAGTCACCAGTCCCTCTAAGCAATGGCATCCACTATTTGGACAGAACATTCTGCCTGCTGGCACTAGCCTTTCAAATGAGGAATTTGGGATGGTGGGAGGGGTTATCACAGCAAGGGACTCTGATGGGACATTGGGCCCAATTAGTAAGAAAGTGAGAATGGAGCAGCCACAGAACTCAAATGGAGAACAACACACCAGAGGGAAGGTTATATGCAATGTTCATCCTTCAGTGACCCTTCTGCTGCTCAGTCATTTCCCCTTCTCTATTGTCAAAGTTAGTCACTCAAAAAACAGAATCATGATGTGTCAAGGAAGAGAAAATTTTCCTCTCCCTCAAGCTGTGAAACATCTTAGCTGAGCAATACTTAAATGTCAACACAAATGTGTTCTGGTGTACAGAAAAAAGTATTTTTATTAGAAATCACAGCTGCTATTGCATTTCATAGTCAGGTGGATTATGTTGTCTAGAAATAGTTTTAGAGAACAGCTCTTTGAAGTGCCAGCTACATACTGTAACCAATTTCATCTGCTCTGTATGGAACCAAAATGTACTAAGGTCTGAATTTCTTACCTGAATACTGACTTTTCGAAAGTTCAGATGCATTGTGATTACAGGTTATGGTCTGAATTCAATTAAGTCAGCTTAATTTTTGCCTAGGAGGCAATAATCATTTTCAAACTCAACCCAACTCCTGGACTCCAAAGGTTTATCACAATGGTGGGACTATTTGTATTGGGGGGGAAAAAAAAAAGCAATGTGTTTGTTGTTGTTGTTTCCATATTTAGAAAATAATACAGGCAAAATGACCTGTATATACCCATTGTTGTAAGAGGGAGCCAAAGGTCCAACTAACCTCTCTTTGAGAGCCTGGTTCTTAAACCACCACCAACAGCATTCCTCTGGAGAAACTGTTTTACTTATTTTTATTTTTTAAAAAGGCAAATCTGTAGAGAAAGTTTTTTAAACAGTGTATTTTTGTGCAACTATGAATTGCCTATCCTATTAAAGCAACAGAGTAAGGCTTGCCTTCTTCAACTATTGCCAGTGTTCCCTGCTCCTATTCTATTTCCCTTTCCTATTTGTGTACTTTTAAAAGTCAGCAAGGTGCTCCATACTTTTGAGTTTTGTGGTTTATGCCTTTGTTTGCCAGATCAGATTCACTGATTAGCCTGAAACAAGAGGATAGGACTTGTCAATGTTAATCATCCTAGCACTGCCTCTTAATAAGTCCTCAGCATTTGCTGTTTTGCTAATCCATCTGGCTAGACCATACAATAAAGTTCCAACTGCATTTTGCATCTTAAGAACCAACTATCTAAAACTACTCGCTTTGCATTTGAACTAGAAGCATAATGGAGTTAATCTGTTTAATACTACTGTTTCTATATAATACTGCAAAAAATACACCAAAATTAAGTATTCCAGAACTATTACAGACAATTCCATGAGTTATTGAAAAGTCTCCACTTTAGTGCACAATGAATCAGACCCTATACATCGTATGTTGAAACTAAATTACTAATGTTTGATCAATGACCACATTTACTGTTCTCTAGTCTTGCTGATTATTTGTAACACCACAAACAACTCCCCATGACTTGCAAAATAATCATACCTGGCACTTAATTTATTTTTTTCTCCCTCTTTAAGCAGTATTATTAATTATAAGTGGATTTTCTCTTCCTTCTGACGTTTGTTCTTAGAAGAAATGGGTTCTTCATCTGGTATCCAGTTTTGCTGGTGTCCAGTTGACAAAATGTTTAAAAATGTAACTAACCTTATTTTTTCACTGATAATACAGAGCTGGTGACACCCACATTACACCTATCTAATGTTTTTTTAATTAAACAGTCATTGTTAGATGCTTATAGCTTTGGGAGACTGAACAATGGGACTAGAATAATCTATGCTTCATCTCCTACTCAAGCAGACATGGGTGGAGGGTTGGGGGGTGGAGGCAGACAGACATGACAAGCTTTTAGGTTGAAACACTGATTTTGAAAAATTAAGCTGAGGAATATATATATATATATATATATATATATATACACACCTCAGCTTTTTTTTTTTATCTCTCTATCTCTATCTATATCTATATATATAGAAGTGCTAGCATTCTCACCTTCCTATTCCATGTCCCCTGCCCTATTTCCAGTATAATTCTTTTGTTTGAAATAGGAGGGCATATAGGAAAGGAGTCAAAGGCACTGACCAATAAAAATACATGCAAACTTGGTCAGGCTGAAGCTATTAAAAATTGCCAGCTGTGGCTGCTCCTAAATCTGACCTGTTATTCTTGCTATAGAAAGCTGGCACCAAACCAATGACAACATCAACTCCACATCCATGTCCTCCAGTTCTTCATTGCACATTACTGGTACCATACAGAGCAAGATACATACAACCTTAGTTTAGCCTCTTGTGGGTCTTTAATTATATATAAAGTTTCCAGTCCTCTGCCTCAGCTGGGCAATGAGATAGGCAGTAAACAGTGCCAAGGGCTGCAAGAAGACTGAGGACAGTCTTTGATCAGAGACACTGATCAAGAAACCTTTTTTTTTTCTCTATTCCTGTATAACAGTGGGGGAAAAAAACATACTGTGACATGTAAAGATAATGGAAGTAAAGTTGCCTGGGCAACATTATAATCAGCACTGACTAGGTTTTAGTGCTTGGCTTTACAGCTTTAACATTAATATTCTCTATGTAATTTTATCCCATATATGCATGCTAAATTGTGAGAAGAACCATCTGAGATCAACATAAGCTTCTCCATTCTGCAAAACGATACCTAGATTGTCCACCACAAATAAAGTACAGCTCACCTTTTACTAAGTATAGAGACTAGCTGTTTGAATATAAGTGAAAATACAGTCTTCAAATAAAGCAGTATGCTGCTCCATACTTTCCCTTTCTTCTAAAAAATAAAATAAAATTTTACTTGCAAAGAAAAAAACACCTTCATTGTAATAAAAGATTTTGAGCCTAGTTTCCAGATATATCACATAATCAGATTTTCAAAGTTCTTGTCAACATTTAGCTACATAAATGAAGGATAAATTATACATCTCATGTTTTAAAAAATAGTTATGGAAAAATGGAGATTGCTATGTTAAAGCAAAAGGCTATAAAACACGGTACTGCAAAAACTGTCTCCCCTTTCACTGTGCATCTCAAACCTTAATTTAACATGCATCACAAAATGTAGTTTTGCCAGCCAAGGCTATATCAAATCACAAATTCTTTAAAGTCATCAGTAGTGTAACTATCATTTAATATTACCATAGGATATCATTCCTGTTGCAGGTAAGACTTCATCAATAATGCACATCGAATTAAGTTTTTATATGAGAAAATTGAAAAGTATTACTTAAAATATTAATTGCACTCTAGCTCAAAGTTGGAACCAAACTTTTCCCCATCCTATTATAAGACTTAAACTTATTAGATCTGTTCAAGTAATTGGACTCTTCCTTGTAATAGCAATTTCCTTGCCAAACCTAGTAATCACAGCTCCCACTCCTGTTGTTCCAAATCATTTTTTGAAGTTTGGTATATTTTGCATAATGTCTGACTATTTTTCAGTATTTTTTTTTCTTCTCAGAAACAATTCATATCAAGTTTGATACATTTCTCACAGAAATCAGGGGAAAGGTTCAAAACATTTGTAAGAATAATTGTATTGGTCCTTAAAGTCTTAGAAGTGACTGGCTGGTCCATCATTTCTGTGCATTTAAATATTTTTAGATATTTCTTCCTCTGAAGTAAGGCAACAGGAGGGTTACAGCCTCTTACACCCAATCTGAGATGAACAATACTAGTTTCAACTAGAACTACATGACCTTAACAAAAGGGAAGATGATTACAGTAACTCAGGTCAGGTTAGCTTAATTTACCTTTTCTTCAAGTATTACCAAGCAAGGAAATGTCACCTGGAGAGATGCAACCATTTACCATGCTAAGAATGTGCAGATGATAAACACTGATTAAATTATTGTGTGTATAACTTATAATCTATTAAGCTTCAAAGCCAGATTTTTAGTATTACTCAGCAAGCATAATAAGGAAGCATCACAGATCCAAACAAAAGATGCTAGGCATTGTCTCTTTTTCCTGAGCAGTGCTGAAACTTCAGCAGTGAAAAAATCACAGGAACACAGTGTTTCACTGAAAAGTGAATACAACATTGAAAATGGCAACATTTTTTTTCACAACTTAGGCTGTTACTTGCCCCAGTTATTTGTCCTCAATTACTATTTGCTTAGAAATAACACTGAAAAACATGTGTTTCTAAGCATCTGTTTGGGATTTCATGCAGTAGCCCAGAAGTAGGTTTTGCACAGAAATTGTTCTCTTATTCAATCTTACAGTAACTTCTGCTATTATGACTTTTAAAGGCCCTAACACGCTAATGCACAATAGCCAATAATCTATTTGCGGGAGAATCAGGTGTCAACTAGTTGTGACTTCTACTGTGAGAAGCAGACCTACCTCCCCAAGTAGTCAGCCGCTAGCCACAGGGAGACTTCTGAGCAAGATAACTTCTCCGCCTTGCTCCCGTCCGATTCTAGTTTTTGCTCCGCCTAAAGATATCAGACTTGCGATACTAGCTTATCTCTTGCTCTGATTTAACCTATGGATCCATTATCACGGACTCCTGATCTTGATAACATCAGTATTTTTCTCTTTGTCTCTGGCTCCCTGGCTTCTCTTCCTGACCCTGGTGGTGCATTTGGCAAGGGGGACACTGGCTCTCCTACCAAGAGGCCTTCCAGCCTGCCCACCAGCAGCAGCTCAAACCAGGGAGATGACAGAAGCACAGCTTCTTTTCTAAGTTCTGTCTTCTGTTTAAAGCAGAACAATAAGGCTACATCTGACCTACGGCTTCCAAAACATTACTTTCAACATTCTTCTAAACAGTCTTTGTCTTTATTACCCACATACTTCCCCTTCTTGTCCATCTCTTCAGTAGGCCTAGAAAAATCTGTCCTTGTGCTGTACGCTGTTGTAAGTACACAGGAGTAACACAGGCCACCAGAATGATGAGGCAACTATTTGTTTTACTATTAATTTCTCTCATGTGCTTTTAGGACAGGTATTTTTCATTTAAAGGTTCAAAATTCAGACTGTATGAGTTCCACAAATTCTGAGTAGTTAAAATATTACGACTTCAGGATGTGCAAGGCTGACACCATCATCCACAGCCAGCGATGACATGGAGCTAGCACAGAGAGTGTCAGAAGCCACAGAACATGATATCACTCTCACCTCTTCACCACTAACACACAAATCTTCAGCTTTTTGCTAGCTGAGGTATATTCACTATCTAAATAATGCTCAATAAAGAATTTGCAAATGAAAAAAAAGGTAAATCAAAGTCTTGAACTGCTTGAGTGATCTCATACAGAAAATCATGCCAATCACTGCAGCAAAGGAGATTGAAAGATACCCTTAGTTCATATTCATAGTAATTAATTATGTATCATTAAAGTTTTACTAAGAAAAATTCTAGATGATGTTTTAGAAGGAACCAAGTGCAAGACTTCACTGTTGGGAAACAGGGACATTTTAGTAACAATTAATTTGTATAGTTAATTCCTGTTATTGATAAAATTTAATGACACAGTCTATTTACTTTTGGGTCCCACAAACAGATTAAATTAATCCTTGTTCACTGACTGTATTCATACTGTTAAAAGATAAAAAGGATGTGTTTTCATTTTAACTAATAAGACACTTTCAAATAGTATTTAAATAAACACAGATGTTTTAAAAACAAGGAGTGAGACACTGTTAAAGAAGGTGCTTTTGATAACAGATATTATAAACAGTTTTATGTGATCTGATTCTTCCTGGACAGATTTTATTTGAGTCTAAGGAGAAAATAATCCATAGCTCAGTACAAATGGAGTATGTTGCTTTCTAAGGAAGGGGGGCTAGCATGCTAGATAGTGACAGTTTTCAAGCTTTACCTACTAACTATCCCTAAAGCTCTCATTAGTTTGATCATTATCATGAAGAATTACCTGACACTTCCACTGATGACTAATTTTGCCACCCCACTGTTAGTTGATCAATTCTTTCTTGCTGCACATATGCTGTGCACATAGCTTCCAAAACGTCTGGCAAAATACTCAGCATTTTTTCTTTCACTTGCATTCATAAAGCATGTTATGTCACTGTCTTGCTTGGTTTCCTTCCACGTTTTAATCTTTTCACTCTGGTATAGACATCTGTGCAAGGTAACTGAGACGAGGTTTACAATCTCGTGTTTTGCAGGACATATAAAACTGCACTCACAGAGGCCCCCAGTAAGGTGTGCAGTGCTCTCTGATGTACCCTGGGGTACACAAAGCATGTCCCAGAACCCCACCTGCCACTGCGGTGGGACATGGAGTTCTCATAAGTCTTCTGTAGTACCTGTCAGCCCCACAGAGAAATTTCACATAATCTAAGACATCTCAGAAGGAAGAAAATGCCTCTGTGTGGGCAAATGATTCAAGTCCAACATTTCTAATTGAGCAACAAGAAAAACGTAAGGTGACAACAGAAAGATGTCACAATAATTCAAGCTCAAGCTACCAAACAAAAGGTCTACGCCCATTGGGACAACAAAAACCAAGCTTGAGTTCTTCCTAATCCTTAGAACTACTGCTGAAATATTCTTCCCCAGAACACCTTCTTCTTCTCATTTGTCCTCCATCACTTGACTGGACAGCTGTGCGTATTCACCCATTTTCCATGTACTGGTAACTTGAGACTCAACATCCTGCACTGTAATACAACATTGCCACAGTCTAAGTAGTGCCTGGCTCTTCATGGCAAATAGGGGTCACTAGCTGTAGTAATATCATATACATAATACACAACTTGAGTACATTTCCATTTTTTATGGTATAGTTAATAGAGACATGTAATACATTTCTATTCTTTTCCATCCATTATCCTTTCAAAATAGTATCTTGACTAATCTACTGAGTTCTTTAAATTCTCTACACATACAAATGAAGCAGCCCCACACTAGTTGGGACTAACCTTCTCTTAAATTTCAAGAAACAAAATTCAACCAGAAAACTCAGCTCTTTAAACACTCTCTAGCTTGAAGACTAGACAGAACTAGACAGAACCACTCGCTGCTTCTGAATCTTCTTTGTATGAGAAAACTTCTTAGAAAGTACATACGGTCAGTATTTTTATTTTCCCAAGGTCCTACAAATGCATGGCTTGGAAACATCTCCACAACTTGCATTGTCAGCATCTCCCATAAACCAGAGCTACAGCCCTAATATGGCCTGAACCGACAAAGGAACTACTGACTATGCAGACTCCTATGGTAAAATTGTGAACAGAAATGTCTACAACCTCTCCTACTTAATTACAGACATAACAGGAAAGTAACTTGACATTTCTGTGGAAGGAAATTGTGTTACTATGCTACAGTCTGACTACAGAAAACCTGATTCCTTCCTTGCTTGAATTTATGGCTTAGACCAAAGAGGTAAAATCACAGAACATATTTCTGAAACACAGGAGTAACCATTAACAATTTAAGTTGCCACCTAGCAAACAAAGGGAAAGAGTAAGGATAACACCTCTTGAATTTCCAGGACTAGCTATGACAATATTTCCCCTTGTGGCCTTGGGCAAGTTACTTAACCTCTCCAGAAGAGAGTCCCTGTCTGTAAAAATGAGCATAATGATATTTACTTACCTCTCTCAGAGGAGACGTGAAAACTAATTAAAATAATTTGTGTAAAGGGCTTTGAACCTGAAAAGCACTACATAAAGTGCAAAGGAAATAATGTTTATATAAAAGACTGAGGGGAAAAAGAAGATTTGAGTTACACTGAAATCTACCAGTTTACAAAAGAAACATAGCTTTGTTTTCTTTTTTGTTTTTGTGCCCAGTCAAACCTGTGTGTCTGAGATTATTTTACTATGAAATAAGTGCAGTTATAAAAGACAGGAGTATTGATGCATTTTCATACTACTGACCAGCCTGTAGACCCATTTTGTCTAAACTTAGCCAAGTGGATGGTCAGAGAAAGTAACTAAATTTGCCCTTCATATTTCAAAATACATTAGATGAATAAATTGCTAACAAAAAGGCTTGGTGACCAAAATTGGTTAGGATGTTTTCTTACTCGGTAGTAGTGTGACACTTATTTTGTTCAAGACTTGGATACTGTTTATCTACTCACACTGATTTCAGTGAATATCATTGTCTTCAAAGGGATCAGATAAGGCCTTTATTATGTTATTCTACAACTGTGGAAAAAACAGTGTAACCAAACATCAGGTAATTGGAGAGATGCGTTTGTTTTTATGCACACAACTGCATAGCTGGGTCTCAAAAGTGGCTGACCATTTTACTTAGATTGCTTGTAAAGACAGCATGTCTTTTTGGGAACAGCAGTTTACCTACTGAGAGCAATGGAAAAGTAGGTTAAAACATACAGTATTTAAAGTATTTAAACCAGTAGCCAATATACCACATTTTACTTAGAGCTCCATGCCAGTGCACGGCTTATGATTAAGGGAAAGCAAGATGAAATTAGAAAAAAAAAAAAGGAATAGTTACTTTAACAAAAAGTAAATAAAATTCCCTCTTCATACTTATTGGCCAAGTCAGCCATCTACATCAATGTATTGAAAAAGACTTTCCCCTCCCTAGCCCCCAAGAAGGCTAGCTAGAAGGCATACTTTCACTGAAGCAAGCTGAACAGTGGAGGCAGCCATATCGCAAAGAGAGAGAAACCAGTTGTAGAAGAGACCAAGGTGACTAACTGGGTTTTTAAACAGGAGAAGACTAGTGTTTTGGGGAGGCTTTATCTTCTATTATCAAAAGAAGAACCAACACAACGAACCCACCAAAACAGGAAACTTGCTCATACACATTCAGGCACTAGTTTGAGGTTATTTCAGTGCTGACAGTACACGGACAATAATAAAGCAGCATGGAGGGGTGGCTGACTGACATTCACTCGTACATGCCTTGCTCATTTAAAACATGTGCAAGCCACTGTGCTCTTACATCTTTGATCTACTAACCTAGGCCATACTGATTGTTTATTTACGTACACCTGAACACAACCCAGAATATGGAGTTCAATTTTTATTTGCATCTGTGTTTTCTTCCATTTTGCTCATGATTAAAAATTACTAATCAGACAGATCAGAACAGTTGATTAATGCACTTCATAATTACAAACAATTCTGTAGATGGCATAATTGTTTTAAAAGGCACTTCTTGATTAGTATAAATGCATGAAAAGAAGTTTTTGTCTAACAAGGGAAAAACACGACTGTGCACATAAACAGCTTAGCAACTCCCTCAGCATCACTATACCAGCTCTGGTATCCTATTGCCAACCAAAGTATTAGCATGCTGAACAATAGTGAAAAATAGCAACCAGAATTATCTCTAGTTTAATGTTTTTCTAGTTGGATAATTCTGTTATGATTTTCAGAGGGCATACTTCATCATTGGAACAGTTAGGTACTACTTTGGGTTATTGGTGTTGAAATTGGAACAACTGGAACTAATCTAGAATTCTGTGTTGCTTAATCTTTTGTGCTTTAAGTTTTAATTACTTTCCTATTTTATTATACTTTCAAGAAGAAAGTCAGCCTTTGGCAGAAAGATTAGAAAAGATGTTTATATCTCATAACACAGTTTAGGTAGCGTTGTGGGCTGTGCATATCAATTGTTTTGTTGTAGGGCTTCCTCCCTACCCCACCTCCTTCCCCCCTCCTCAAAAATGAGCTTTGTGATGCATTTGTTATTTCTCCAAGTTGATTGCTAATCATCCATACACTAATGCCCTGCTGGTCGCTCTGCTTTTGAAGGGATTTTTTTTCTTTGTTTATTTGTTTAAACAAGTTGATAGCCATTTTGAAATACCTACCTAGAGGTAAAAACAAGATGAATCAGTATCAACAAAAAGTTATTCTGATCAATAACTTAAAAAACAAAAACAAAAACATTTCAAATAGTAACTAAAACCAACATAAAGAAGATAAATTCTAATGCATGTCAGCTATTTTGGTTAAAGAGAAAACAGTCTGTGAAGATGCAAATAAAGCAATTCTGCGTGTTACTTTTTCTAAAGAAAAAAGCATATTTTAGGTTTTGTATAAAATGATCAAAGTTAATTCCTATTCTGATCATTTCTACTACTTCAGTAAAACCTAGCAGTAGCAGCGTGTAAAACCTGGCAGTAGCAGCCAGTAAGTTTTGTATTAGAACTCGCATTAACGTTTTCTAGATTGATACAATGCTTAACAAGTAAGTTACACAATTAAAATAACTGAGCTGGGAAATCATGTCAAAGAATTCAAATTTGAGTAAGAAAAAATAATTTAAATTCAAAAAAAACATTCCATAATTCCTTTAAATTAAAAAAAATATATCCTTTTCCCTTATTCTCCAGATAAGTCAGTCTTCCATAAAAATGTAATTACAATGTATTTTATTTGGAAATTAGTTTTTGTTAAAACAAAGCTGAAGTGATCATCATCAGGACCTTCCCAATACACAATTCTTAGAAAAGAATTTAAAAAGCCTACGTTTATAAAGTCTCACAATTGCACCTTCTTCTTACCAGCCAAATTACAATCTGAGAAATTACTTGGTCATAATGACTGTGTCATTATGACAAATCTTTATCCTTCTTTTCATGGGCAGAATATGCAACATGTTTCAAACATATCTGAGAAGTGATATGCCTCAAAGTGACTTCAAGACGGAGTTAAACTATCTCAAGTGTTACAAACAAAACTTTCCTCTTGGCATGTGAAGGCTTCTGTTGTTATTTTATAAATATTTTATATGTCTATACAAACAGATCATATATACACAAAACAAAACCATATGTATTTATTTTTCTTTCCCACAAAGAAAGGTAAGGTTTCTGCAGTATGGGTTGCACTCCGCATGAGTGACAGATTTACTGAGTGGAATGAAGGTGTGACTTTGTGTTCAGACAGAAGTTCTAAATAGGCTGAAATAAGTATATGGATAAAAGTATTATCTCATAAATCCAAACATCCATCAGCAAGTTAGAGGCCCAAATTTCAATATGCATTATTAACTGAAATAAAGTTGTCAGAGGATGCTTGGATAAAGGTGGATGTGATGGAAATAAATGAACTTAAAATAAATAGAACAGTCTCAAATGTAGTTCAAAAGCTCACAGTAACAGTATCAAATGAGGATTTATGAACTAATATACTATAACCGTTCTTTTTTTCTTCAGGGCTGCACTGTAAACCTGAGTCACAGAAATTACAGTCTTATAAGTAGATATTGTACTGATAATGTCTTTTCAAGGTATTTTATATTTCAAAAAGTAGCCAGCCTATTTCAGTAGCCTTCCCATTAAAGTGGGTGTCAGGGTTACAGTGAATATTGTTACCTTGAGACGGGTAGCTGCTGTCTGAAGAGTATGGTCTCTTTATCATTTTCCTCTTCTCAGCACTTTGATATAACAATTTTTGGCATCTATGTCAGGACTAAGCCTTTCACTATTTGTATGGCAATCGCAGTATGAGATTCTGTAGGATTTCCTTCATTCAAAGAGAGGCTAGCTTTTGAGGAAACTTGTTTTTCTTTAACAATAAAGGCCCCTTGTCTTTTTATTAAAAGCCCCAAAAAGTTTTCAATGGAGCTACACACCTGGGCCACTACAGTGCTGATAAGTACAAACATATGCTTGGACAGCACTTTGCATAAAATTTTATAGTTGCCACGAGCAAAGCTACTATCAGACCAACTCATTAAAAACACTGGCCTATTAAGATTTTAACCACTGTTCCCTGAGCTAAAAATCTGCCATCTGAAACCATACAGTGCCCATAAATTAGCTTTCAGACAAGTTTTACATGTTACAATAACTAATAATTGATACCAGGTATAACACCCCTCTGCACCTTCAGTGGAACCTTGCAACCAGACCTCTCAGGACTTCACAGAGAGAGAAGGCATCATTATGTTTTGGCTTCGTCCCCATCTTCTTTGTGACAGAAAACAGAAGCATTGATGGTAATTAGATGTTTCTAGTTACCATCTTCTCCTACAACCTGTTTCAGCTCAGTGTGAGTGGAACAAAATGTTTTAACGAGCAGCATTAACAACACCATTATTAACAATGCTTTAACAAACCCATTTTACTGATGAAAAGACAGAAATGGCATAATGAAATAAAGACAGGAAGAAAAAAAAGGATACAAAAGAATTATACTGTTTCCAAATCCCATGTATAATTCTCAAGTTTTAAAGTACGGTCTGTCAGCCTGGTAGTGCTGACAAAGTGAATAAAAGGAGTAACAGGCTATAGACAAAGAACGGAGGTTTTAGTTTCAATAATTTCTGCATGCTAACCTATTCTTAAAAATCTATCTTTAATTTTAAAACATCGATGAAGTACAAAAGTAAATCACTAAGCTCAAGGCATAAATCCCTGAAATAGAGTTTATGCAGAGCTTGGATGACAACTCTTCTGCTGGCTCTGCACAGAAATAACTTCACCCCCAAGGTGATGACGAATCTGCTTTGCGTGGGGGCACCCACCAGCAGTTCGGATTGCCTGATGAGGAGGGCTCCCTCCTGAGCTGCACCTTGCAGTCTTTTTACCTCTGCATGAAAAGCTTATTCTTGGGAAGTGCAACCCAAGCTTCAGTTTGGATTTACAAAGCCTGTTTCCTCCCTTCTCTAAGGTGTGGAACTTCAATAATGCTAATATCTTCTGTTTATCAAAAAGAAAAAAAAATAAGGAAGGATCCTAAGTCTTAAATTGATCACTGCCACTAGTGTATTGTTCTCATCTGTTTTCTGAGATTTGCTGTCCAAACAGAGCAAGATAAGCATTCACCATCTTCCATTAAAGAACAATTCTCAATGCAAGCACTCAGTCAAATGGTCTAAGAGATAAAAGGCACCACAATAACAGAAAAACACCGACAGCTATACAGACAAAGCAAAACCACAAGCAGTTTTCAATCGTGCCTCACGCCCTGGGCCACATTACATCATATATTTCCTTTTTAGTTTTACAAAGCCTGTATTTTTTTCCAAGTTTCCACATTTCCTCCCCAGACAGAGAAGAAACATTCAGCATCAAAATACTTGAGGGAGAGGGAGGAAACCTTTAAAAAAACAAATGACAAAAACAACAACAAAAGAACACCATACTCACTCAATGCACATTGATGCTTTCCCCTCTTCCACACTTCGAGTCTAAATTAGTACCTAAAGCTTTAGTAAATCACGAAAACAGGGTAACAAACAAATAAGCAAGATTATGGAATACCTCAAATGGATCTTATAGCTTTTCCTAGAAGCAGTATGCGTTTTGCTATTTTCCTTTTAGTTTTGTCAGAAACATGTTATTAGACCCAACGCTTTAACTGCCAGGCAACCAATACCTCTGCCAGGACTTTTGATAGGTAACATTATCCAAGTTTATTTTAGGAAGGACAAGCTGTTTGCCTAGAGGAAATAGGCTAGAGCTTAGAATAATAAATTGCTGAGTGACAATATCTTAAGCCACAAATATCTTCATCAGGTCTACCAGGTTTGAAAAGTTTCAAGAAAATCTACAAAAAATAACTTCAGAAAAACTTTGGTAGTTTTCATTCGGTGCAGAATTTTTTAAAACATTTTCTTAAATACTGAGGCATCTCATTTTAGCTTCACTATGGAGATTAGGCAGTTAGCTGAACATGCAGGAAAACTTCTTCCACAATTAGTTAGCCTTTGGCTTCAGAGGAAGAACAGAACCTGAAGATGTAAACTCCATCCCCAATTTCACCAGACAAGACGTACTCAATGTTGGCAAAGCTGTCTGTTGTACTAGCAAAGAGGAAACAAACAATATATTCTAAGATTAGCCATCTGTTAAAACACAGATTGCATGCTCTGATAGGTATTTGCAAGGTTTATGTCACTGTATTTGTTACATTCTTCAACACTGAGATGAACCTAGATGGAACACATAGCGAATCCCTTTGAAATGGGACTCATGTGGATTCTGTTCCCAACACAGCAAGGAATTCAGCAGATAGTCTTCAAAAGGCCACTTATGGTACGGATAAATAAGAAACAATAGATTTTGGGTGCCTCATTTTAGAGCAGAACTAGATACATCAGTGGATCTGACTTGCAAAGCAGTTACGATCTTATAACATGGATAGAGTGAAGAGATCACACCTTGAATTTGTCACATTGTACTTACATATTACATGTATTTGTCAGGCACTCAGATGTAATACAAAACTTACAGATTTATTTATAAATGAAGAGCATTATTTCTGTATCATAAAGAATAACCTGCCATTTTGAGATATCTGTAATAAGAGTAAATTACAGTTTTCTCCAGGTGAAGCAGTAGTAAGTATGACGATTCAGTTCAGTAGGTTAAAAGTAATGACTGTAGAAAAAAGTCCACAGGTTAAACCTAAAGAAAATTAATTTCTAAATTCCCACATCCAAGGAAAAAAGCAGTTTTACAGTCTAATCTAGGATTACTCATTCCCATGTACCACCACTCAGGTCCAACTTCTGTCCTCTCTGCTTCTCAGTTATTTTGTTCCTTCTCTATTAGAAGTCCCAGAAAGGTGGGGTAGTCCTAGAATTTGAACTGCAAAGGAAGTCCTGATCATACTGGTAAGGGTCATATGCAGCACAAACAAAATGTTAAGAATGTGTTGACTGCTTAACTGTAAGGCTCTGATGCAAAAGAGTATTTTAGAAACACAACTCCCATTGATTTTAAGCCTTTCCACTAATGATTATTCATAAGACAAATTTCAAGTCCAACTAAAACATGGACACAGCAGAGCTTCTGATAAGGTCACTAAAAGTTGTTGATATTCCTAGCACTACAATAAACATTTAACGTTTGCACAACAACTTAAAAAAAAATGGCCAATACCAATTTCTTTTGAAAATGCAGACTAGAAACTGAATTGTTGACAAAAAGCTATTTATTTATCCATCATGTTTCTCCTCTTGTGCGCTGGTCTGAAGCCAAGAATATCAGTTCTCAGGTGCTATGTACTGAAGCAAAAGAAAGACCAGTGAACAGAAGTGACTTCAACCATTTACTGTGTGTGAGCACACTTATTATGGACCTCTGAAATCAGCAATCTTAAAGTGCTATTTGACAGAGTACAGACATATTGTCCTGAATATTTCTGAACAGGTATTTGGGTCTACAAGGAACTGCATCAAGGCATAAAATCTTGGCTCCCCTGAAATCAGCCTTTTGTATAAGCTAATGGTAAGTTGCATAGTGACCTACATTAATGCCCAGATCAATGAAGTAGTCAGGATAAATTACAGCATGGAACAATAGACTCGTTTCACTTCTGTGCGTGAATATACTGATATAACCACTTGTAAGTTATTAGTCTCTCCACATACTGCACTGAGAAGAATGACTATCCAAAAGTAGAAAAACAGTCAAGATTCTTCACAGATGCAACAGTACAGGGGAAGACTTTTGGGGATGCCAAAATAGCAAAGTGTGGTATTCTCAATATAACATGGGATACTGATACATCTTTCACTCCTTAAAATAAATGCCAAATCAACCCTTTTAACAGAGAGGATTAGCAATAAAAGGTCACGCATACTCTATTAGAAAGGGTTAAATACAGATTTACAAGGAAAACAATTACCTCCCTCCCCTTCCTAACCACATAGCAAGAAAAATCTGTTAGAACATATTTATCAATCCTGACTGCTTTTAGCCCCTCCATTCGTCTAGAAAGTTACTACCAACTGTACAGCACCATAGCAACACCTAAATGAAGGCTTGAGGCTTCCTGCTCTTCTCTCTGCCCTTGGCCATGCAGTCGCGCCTCTTCCTTTGCACTGGCACTCATGCTCAGATGAGCAGGTTATGAGCAAGTCCAGTGATCTGAGCCAGGAAAAATAATTACTCTTTTTTCCTTTCCTGTTGGCTCAGTTCCTTGAACTGACTTGCCATCTGGTCATACAAGAGCAAGAAATGGCATAAGAGTGGTCTGGACCACAAAGTCGAAGGAAAAGGGAAGGTTCGAGGGCAGTCTAAGCCAAGCTGCTGTAGTTTGGCACTCCCCTACTCTTGTTGCAATGTGCAGAATAACTCCTAGGTGTAACATCACAAACAAAATGTAGGAACTATTCAGTGTAATACATATGGGGAGATTAATTCTGCCACTGGACAAATATATACCAATCCTAGTATAATTGAAGGGAGTCACTTCTTAAATATACTTTTTATACATTTGGCATGATGTCTATTAACAATCAAACCAAATGACCTCTCCCTATAACGGTTATATACAGTTGAGTAATTTCATATCCAAGGAAGAGCATTCAGTATTAATATCTGGATTTTCAGTGGATAAGAGAGAATTCCTACAAATTTGGAACATTTGGTAAAGCATTTCCAATAACACCAAGTCAGAATTAAGCTATGAAAAATTTGTTTTAAATATGTCCAGTTATTTTAAATTCTTATGCATAAAGCAGTAAGTACATTCTTCTGAATATTTCAAAAACTCCTAGAAAACAAAAGAATTTACTAGTACTAATATTATAAAGTCTCCATAAATTAGAAGTCTTATGTAGAATTAGAATTCATGCTGTTTTTTAGCAGACCGGTAGAATGATTTTCTGTCTCTCTACTGCTGTTCTCGTGTTCACTGCTCAGTCTTATTTGCTGTCAATTTTCTTGAGGAAGGAGTTAACCCAAACTCTAATTGTGAGCTTTCTTTAGCTAGAGAAAGATAAAGCAGGATTTTTTAAAGACCATTTTCAACTAGCTCCATAATACACTAAAAGGTCACTTGCTTCAACTAATTCTGACTTTAAGTTCATCAGCTATTTTAAAGACTCTGATCTTCAAAGTACTTTTACTTAAAGGAGAGAGAAAATAAACCCAGATTTTAAAACAAATCCCAGTAAATGCCCTATATATTTCTAATTTATCATGTTCTTCAATTAATTAATGGTAGTAGTTCTGGTTACCCAAAAAGATTTAAACATATTTTATTTTTATATTATTTAAGTTAGATCTCTTTTAATCAACATATAGAGAGGTGGATCATTCATGTGATGAGAAAATGAGGAAATCAAAAATACATACCAACATCTGCTCTGACCATCATTTCTCTTTTTTAGTCCAAGTCAGATAATTCATTTATTTTCATTACTTAGAGAAAGAGCAGTGAACTGTAATATACCATAATATTGCCAGGAGAAAAAGATAAAGTTTTAAGCTATCATGTTGCTTCTTTAAATCAGCAGATTAATTTGACATTTATTTAATGTAAAAAAAATCACAATACTAACTTGAGAGTTAGAGTTACATTCAACTACTGCTTAAGAAGCTATGCCTACCTTTTAGAGTGTTTTATTAATCTGCAAGCATGAATTAACATTTCTTGGAGGGAATTCATTATTGAAAGAATTAACTTTTTTCTATTGGTTATACCGCACATCTTTCAAGGTCAACAAATTTATTTTCGCAATTTATGTAAGTTACCTACTTAAATTTTTATTGTTTGAATTGTAGAATAGAGAGGGAAAGCGAAATGCAGATTGCATCATTTTGGGACCCTGATGTTCTTATTTATATAATTTCATATTCTAGAAAAGAGTCTGACTGCAATGTCTCGTTTCAATTACATGTATTTATAGGAGTTCATTATAGATAAGTATACACAGATATCAAAATCTTATATAATACTATTACAGCTACACAGAGAATTCACATTCTAAACAGTATGTAAATGCATCTAGCCAAGTATTTCTGACCTATTTTGTTGGGTATATTTTTACATATATAATTGGGTCATGTTCCACTAATATTGTGCTTTCCTCTTCAACTCATTTTTATTCATTTATTTTATCACATTTGAGCAGCTTCTGCTAATCCTATTCTCTGTCATATTTGGATTAGAGCAGTACAGAACTTTAACATCATTTTAGCTGACAGATAGGATTTCTGGCAAGCCTAAAGATGTGGGCTAAAAAGGCTGCAGAGTGAAATGGTTTTCTTCATGCACACCTATTTGTTACAGTACCAGGCTGCACTGAAAGACCTGCAAACAAAGCTTGAGATTCAAAAATATTCTAAGAAAATGCTTCAGTTCTTTTATGATTAATATTTGTAATCCAACTATTAAATAATTCACAAAGGGTGCTTACTTTCTGACTGCTAGGTGGGTCAACACACCTGGAAGCAATAGCTATTTACACAATACAGATGAAAACGTTGAAGATGCGTGCTAGGATTTATAAATCGTTTTCATGGTAACAGCATTTTTGCAAGCATCTCTGTTCTACAGTTCACTCCTTAGAAACTACCTTCCTAGATTTCTGTCTGCAAATCTTTTATTTTCATAGTATTTTGAAGGTAAAAGTGATTAAGTAGTAGGCAAATTGTATCCTCAAATCAACGACACAAGGTCAGTAAGAGTTGTACATCCACCTCCGTAGGATATACCAGGTTGAATGTTTCCTGCATACCCCACATCTGTGCATATAATTTGCCTATATTTATCACAAACCCTTCTCTCTCAGACCTACATTAAAATAACACTAAGGTTGGTGAGATGAGCACTCTAAAGTTTAGAAAAGCCAGAACTGAGATGGCTCGTGCAAAGATAATTCAGCCCCCTAGTGCAATACAGTCTTTAATTTCTTTTTTTTTAAGGCTCTACTATTTTTCTCCACAGGATCCTACTTCATTTAGTGCACAGGACGCTCTGGGGATTAATTTAGTTATATAGTAAAGGAGACTGTCAGTAGAATTCATTTGCTGCAGTAATGGGAAACCGTGTAGTAAATGAAGCAAACGAGTGCCTCCATCCCTTCCTTTCCATCACTCACTCCCAGATCCATTCTGCTTTTCCTTCTTATTTCCCTGACTCACATCCGCTTCCTCCAAGTTGCAGCGCCTTTGACCAGGCATTTCACCCCTTCCCTGCAACCTCTCCTCTCCCAGAACAGCACCTGTCACAAGGTTGGTGCTGCCACCTAAACACGAACAATGGGGACAGGTTCCCTTCATGCACCATCTGGGCAGCTGAAGGGAAAGCACAGGCTCGGGAGAAAAAAATACACACACTTACCGTACTCAGGGCTTAGTCAAGATGAACATCAAATCCTGGGATATCTAATATATAAACAGTGGCTATTAACTATTTTGGGGGAAGGTAGTTTCAGAGGAGTGGCTGATACCCCAGAGGGCTGTGCTGCCATTCAGAGGGACCTCAACAGGCTGGAGGGATGGGCTGAGAGGAACCTCATGAAATTCAGCAAAGGCAAGCACAGGGTCCTGCACCTAGGGAGGAATAACCCCAAGCACCAGTACAGGCTGGGGGGTGACCTGCTAGTGTGCAGCCTTGAAGAGACAGACCTGGTAGTCCTGGTGGACAACAGCAATGTACCCTTGCAGCCAAGAAGGCCAACGGTATCCTGGGCTGCATTCAGAAGAGTGCTGCCAGCAGGTCAAGGGAGGTGATCCTGCCCCTCTACTCAGCCCTTGTGAGGTCACACCTGGAGTATGGTATCCAGTTCTAGGCTCCCCAGTACAACAGGGACACAGAGCTACTGGAGTGAGTCCAGGGGAGGGGCTGTGAAGATGATGAGAGGAATAGAGCACCTGTCATACAAAGACAGGCTGAGAGAGCTGGGCCTGTTTAGCCTAGGAAAGAGAAGACTGAGAGGAGACCTCAACAGTGTGTATAAATATCTGAGGAGAGGGTGTCAAGAGGATGGAGCCAGTCTCTTTTAAGTTGTGCCCAGCGACAGGACGAGAGACAAAGGGCACAAACTGAAGCACAGAGGGTTCTGGCTGAATATGAGGGGGCACCTCTTTACTGTGAGGGTGACAGAGCTCTGGCACAGGTTGCCCAGAGAGGCTGTGGAGTCTCCTTCTCTGGAGATACTCAAAACCTGCCTGGATGCCAACCTACACAATGTGCTCTAGGTGAGCCTGCTTGGCAGGGGCATTGGATTAGATGATCTTCAGAGGTCCCTTACAACCTTGGCCATTCTGTGATTCCATACTTCCCAGATTCTGAGCATGTTCTCCTCCTTTTACTTTAAGTGCTTCACCATAGAGTTCATGGAGAAAACTAACTGAATTCTAATTTGCTGGGCATATTTATTAGAAATACTTCAAATGTATTATTAATATAATTAGTGTAGTGTTAGTAAACTTATTTATATTATAACTATTTCAACTTTTATTCAGACTTCTGAATCCATAAATGCTAAGAAGTAGCTAGAGGCCAATGTCAGTTCTATACATGACTCCACCAAGATGACTGAGTACAGCTTTTATTTAAATAATTGCCAGTAGTAGTGTCTTAAGCTTTTACAAGATTTTATTCAATTTGGACCTACCATGTCAAGAAAAAGAAATAGTGTAGCTGCTATTTTTTAAATATGCCCAGATACAACAATGCATTTGCAAGGGTGTAGGTGGCAGCCAGAGAAGCATGAAGTCATTACTGCACATTAGAATCACAAACAGATCAATATGCAATTGGGGGAGTGAACAGCATATACAGTGACTCTATTAATTGAACTCAGTTTAGCTGGAACTCTTGTGTGATGTATTTTGGTAATAAACCTTAGAGTTGTATTCAGCTGTAGTGGGCTGGAATAGCAGCTGGGTAGCCTGAAAAATCAGTTTGTTATTGTTTCCTTGCACTCAGATTTAGGACTAGCAGCAGAATGTATTATACCTCCATTCCTGCATTTCTAAAAAATCCTATTCTACATACATTTCTCAAGTTCAAAATAAAGTGCAATAATTATAATACTTAGCTGGGGCCTTTTTCCCTGAAACCCTTAAACTCCATGAATCGTGACTGTCTGACTTTTCATCATGTAATAGAGTTTCCAGTGTTCAAATCAAAAAACAGATAAACATTTGAAGTGATTTTTAAAACAAAGTTTTCTACCAGTTTTGTATTTTCAGTCTAATTCATGAGTTTTGAATACCTACAATAAACAATTCTTCAAGTAGGTGAGGCAATCAAGAAAATTATCTTAATTTCCTCCATGATGCTCAACACATGCTCTTACATACACAGCTAACTTCTGGAAACAGCAAGGAATACATCATTAATAATCAAGGATAAAGGGAACAAATCAGTGCCATGAACACAGGTATATTTCTATCCTTGTTATAAGAGAATGTTATAAACTTTCTAGAATTTTTATCCATCAAAATCCCAGTAAAAGTGTAAATGCTGCTTTGGTTGGTTAGTTGAGACTGTTCTTCCTGCAGATAAAGAGATACAAGAAATGTAAAAGTTTCAGATCTCTTTACAATTATTCCCAGGTCACAAAACCAGACCGTAATTTAAGGCTCTACCAGGATCTTTCATAATGGAAAGACAAGTATTTATGCAGGGAAAAAACACCTCTGTTTCAGTATTACCTTCATCACTACACCCATGTTTCTACATATTAATGCTCATAGCATTGTAGCTTTTACATCACTGCTGATGGGCCCCCTCCAGGAACTCTGTGCTCCTGGTTATCATACTGCAGGCCCATTTCCTCACTCATCATGTATAAAGTACACCTGTTGTCTCCCATTATCCAGACCCACATGTTCCCACTGTTCTAAACTGCTCCAGTAATGGTTGAAATGCCACTCTGGAATACCTGCACTCTAAATTTGTGCTTCTCAGGTTTGTGGGCCCTTTATTTATCTGTTTACGTGCAATACCGGTTTTAGTCAACTTGAAAACAACAAAATCCTTTTTATACAATGCTACCAACTAATAAGATACTTAATTTCTTTTACACTTCATTATTCCTCCCTCTTAGTGTTTCAGCTTTGTCTCCAATTACCATTTTTAGCTTCTCTTTCTACTATTTAACCAATATTTTCTCATTACCTTAAAACAACATAGAGAACACAAGTTGGAAAACTACGTTTGCCTTGTTAGACATTGGGGATCATCATCTGATACACATCATTTCAGATCTTTTCAACCATCTTTCTTGAAAGATGGATTCATATGCCTCACTTAAGCAGTCCCCCAAAACAAATGAAAATGACAGACTCCTCTTTTGATCAAATGCATACCAGCCACATAAAAATTTCGAAATACCAACACACTAACTCTATTCCCTATATTCATTTACTTTTGTAAAATTTTCATGCAAAGAAACTCCACAGAGTGGACTCATGACAGTGAGCAAGAAACTGAGGTAAGAAGTTGTAATCATGCTTATATTAAACGTAATCCTTTAGAAACTGATAGTCATACACCTAAATATATTCACCTAGTATAGAATGACAGTGGTCATGTTAGAATACATGTTTACCAATCTAAACAATTTTTCAACTTGTATCATACTACGCAGGTCTCAGGCACATTAAAGACATTTATTTCTAGTGTGTGGTCTAGAGAGATTCATTAAATCTGTATGGCTTAAGTAGCTCATAAAAACAAGTCAGCAAAGCTACATATATCAAATATTTCAAATTATGAGCAACGCAATAAGAAACAACGTGTCACCAGAACTACTGACTGCAAAATTATAATGATGATCCACAGTTTTAACCACTTTTTTTTGCATACTATTTCATAGACTTACATTGCCTAAAGCTTCCAAAGTTTATTAAAATAAATGCAGACCTGTAATGCACTTCTTTCTGAAGAGAAGACGGAGTATATATGAACTCAACCCTTTCTCATTCACACTGCAGTTTTGAAAGTTCATCTTAACTCCCAGTTCAATTTACTTCAGCCTTCCTCAATAAGGTTTGGAGAGCTCACTCTTTTGGTCTATATGCTGAAACTATTAAGTCTTACGACTACTTACCTTCTGCTGAGATTTATTCTTCCTTAGAGCAACAAGTATACCAACAGATCCTTTTTGCTTGCTTGCTATTCTAGACTAATTTCTTTTGGGCTGTTAGTAAAAATAGCCTGAAGTTCACAAAGAACATCTAATTATGCATATGACCACTTTTTCATCTCTTTTTACATCATTTTACATTGAGAATTAGCACTCCAGCTTTTGGAAAACCTATTCTATATGAAATTAAGATTCCTATGTGAACTTTGTAAAATTCCATACTGGTTAACAAGTGTCAATGGGAAGATAACTGTGATTCTCAGCATGGCAATGTTTAAGATTCTTTGAGGATACAGGACTAAATAATTCAAACACAAGGTTGAACAAACAAAGTCAGTCTTCAACTGTCCAAACATTTTACTATTTGTTTGCTTAAAATCAATATTCTTATTAGCCACCACTCAGGTGTTATTAGGGACCAGGTTCCCTTAGCAGCAGGTTAAAAAAAAAGCCACCACTTTTTTCCCCCCTTTTTTTCTTTAATGCTTTCTTTGACTATTAAAAGGTATTCATTTATAGCTGTTCATTACCTTTTGCAAGCAAACACTTAAATCTTTTGGAACTGCCTTCTGAAGTGTAATTGCTACCACTAGGAACAAGACCTAAGGACTTCTGTCTTTAGGGAACGCATAGGAAAGAAAGAGTTCTTGCAAGATTATGACAAAATTCCAAGAAATAACTCTGCATCTGAGATTTTTCCCCCCTCTCCCAAAGATCAACCGGGGATGTCAAAAACACTTGTTAACATGGACTAGAGCCTGGAAATTGTGAAAGAGAAATAGCAAGTGACAACAAATTTATAAGCTTCTTGGATATCTGGTGCTTGATATTGATAATACAACCATCAGTTTGCATGCTTTGTAGTTGCTCCTTAATCAGGTCATTTTATTGTATTTTATTAAAAGAACATCTTATTTACATAGAAATTAACAGCTCTAAAACATGAGTTATGCTAGCCTTTTCATCCTAAATTAACTGATGGACAGCTAATACAGGTATTTTGAACAAAGAAGTTACAGATCTTCACAACATCCTTAAGGATACAAAATATTTTTATTTACACACACATTGCATATTTGCAGACATTTCCACACTCATCTTGAGGTCTGTATGTCCACAAATTTTGTGATCGAAGGCTCGGTTCTGATGAACTGGAGAGGTGATTTGCATGCATAGTACCTAAATGCTACCCATGACTTAAAGGGTATTCTGGAAATATATTGGTTAAGTGACAGTTACTTAGTGTCTCTCAATTCTCTCCTGCATATAGGGAGTGACAGAATACAAGGAAAGGCATGGGCCCCTAGGAATAGCAAAGACTTGCCCAGGGCCAGAAAAAAAATAAATGCCAGGCTAAAATCATTATTATTGGCAGATATGCAAGTTGTGTGATGCCAATGTCTACCATATGTGGATGCACAGTCATGTGTGCACATTCAACTCACCTAAAGTAACAATACTTATGTGAACGTGGGATTGACAATAACATACACGCAGTCAGAAAAAGAGAAAGCATGAGCAAGAGATTTCTGCTGAGACTCTATACTATATATTCAGAATTCTCTTCTGTTTTGGTGTAGCAGTAGGTATCTTTTATCCAAGATCTGAAGAAAACAGTGCTTGATGGCTGGTCTCTCTGGATCCCATTAAATGACCATGTAAACAGCATAGTACTGAAAGGTACTCAACAGAAACCTATTAGTAACATTTCATGTCAGATGCAGTTTGTGTTCTGTTTATTCCTTTAGGAGATGTAGAAATGCAATCAGGTTTGCAGAACCAAAACACCATGTAAGAATCAGTACCTGAATACCAGTTGGAGCATCTATCAGGTACAAGTATCAATAAAGATGAAATTACATGGACATAAGCAATACACACGATCCTGATTCACAAAATATTATGGGCATGTTTTTCATCTTTATTTAGTATCACAAAACACTACCGAATAAGTAGAAACTTATTTAGTCCATTTTTTAGATCACTATCCATAAATAAGTCTTTCCAAGCTATGACTGGACAAATACATAAAAGCACACACTAAAGTTTAGAAGGTTGGTCAGAATAGAAAAAACAGATACCAGCACTGTCATACCACTGTCATACTGATTAAAATTAATTTTAATTTTTCTTATTCAATACTCAAAGACACCTTTAGTATCATGCTTTAAGACTCCGTTCACAAAATCCCTAAAAGTGGCAAAAAATGAGTCCAAGTACTGTTTACAATTAAAAATCCCTGTGCAAATTAGGATTACCTTAATTTCTCTACATATTTATAATTTCAGTACAACTCACCACAAAACCTTTTTATCATGAAAACTACCTTCAAATAACATTTCTTTCTGAAAAGAAGTCAGTACCACCTATTTGTTTCAGAGATTGAAGATAAAGAAAATTCTTGGAAAATAAACTCTTACATTCTATTCAACTTTTTTTTTTTCCTTAAATACTGGGCATTAGTGAATCTTTTTGAGGCAGACATTGCATCCTCCTAGACCAACAATAGCTACTGTGGCTCCCACTTCAGGCAGTGGAGGAAGAGCTCCAGAGTCCAAGTATGACTCATCACCCTAAAACGGCTATCTAAAATGGGGACAATGAAGTATCCTTTCTTCTCTGTTAATGATAAAAAAAGTCACCATTGGCAGCTTACACTAGACAACTACCTTAAAGATGGTTGTCAGGTGACTGAGGGTGTACTAAAATTTTTATTAATTGTTTCATATACATCTACTCGGTGGATATTGATAAGGTGATGGGTGTGGTAACAGCCTGAAAGAGCCTCCTAAAAGCCACTACACTGGTTCAGCAGTCTATGTTTGTCCTATTGATCACACATTACACAGTACAACTATGCTTATTTCAAAGACCTTACATGGGATGAATCGCACCCTGAAGATCCCTGGCTGGGAAGACAGGCCTGTAACACAAGATCAGGCTTTCCATCCAGGCTTTCCTCTAATCACAAGAGCGTACACAAAGTTCACTTTACAGTTTCTCTAACATGTAAATAAAACTTGGCTTTGGGTCAAGTGTGCATATAGCCTGATTTTAGCAGGATGAATGCCCAGCACATGCGGAAAACAAGGCACTTCTCAATGTGCTTCAAGCTGGGCATTGCTGATATAACCGGTCATTTACAAATCCAGACCTGCATAAACAGTGATAATAATTTAGCTATTCAGTGTTGCCATTCACCCAAGAAACTTGTGGAGGTATCTTTTATCAAGTATTACCTCCCATATATTTCTAAGGTGAACAAGTTGTTATGCATTTATGATCCTGACACTGTTACATTCTTATATTAAACTTTTCAGCATCTAGGGTAGCAAGTATCAAGCTGTTTATCACAGTAGCATCTGTCTTGGATAATTCTTTCTCTGGCAAAAAAAGCTCTTTAGCAACAAAATAATCCTAGGAGCACATTGACCACATCTTGGGTTTGGGCATAAGTCCCAAGTATATCTATTTCGAAAGCAATGAAGCACAACCTGGAATTGAAAGGAATAATATGTCACTATCTTCTACAGTGGAAAGGGACTGCTGTGTAGTTTTTTCTTCTATTCTTTGTTTGGAAAAATAACCTTTGAACCCTTTACCTGTAATGTGATTACAGCCATTGTCAGCATAAGAAAAATGATTTTCTTTCCCCTGAAAAAAAACAAAACTCAACAATCTACTGAAAACTGAAACAGTATTGAGAAGACCTGATGTAAAAAATTGGAAATACTATTTTTTTCAGATGTCTATATTCTTCTGAATTTCTTGCAGCTTGAGCCTGCTTCCACAAAAAAAAAAAAAAAAAACAGTTGTGCATTTCTATGAATGTTAGTGAAATCAGCTGGGAAGGTCAAAATACATAGCAAAAATGCAGGGGAAAAAAAAGAAAGTGTCTTGACATTCTTACAGTATGAACCACTTATACTTTTAGCACATTTTTGTTCAGTTGTCCACAGAAAGTATTAAGATGTTCTACTCCACAGTAAGTCTTAAATCCCAATTACTTGTATAATTGGCAGTTTAAATGAACTCTAGCTCATACAATGCTGTACTTAAGAAGTATGGACAAGAGGAATTTAGAGGGTTATATTTGGCTTTATAACACACAGAATTGAGAAATGACTTCTCATTTTGACAAAGATTGATATGTCTAAAGCGTTCAATGTCACCAAGTGATTTGAGTAATGACTGATTTTCTGCCGTTGAACAGAAAATAAAACCATTTAAGCAACATAAATTTTGAAGTGCTTTATTTTACTAGAATTCAGTGTGGGGAGGATTGTTCTGAAAAAAAAGTCACATGATCTAAACACTTCAGAGAATGCCAACAGTAATGTTTTAATGCTAACAGTAATGTTTTCCACATGGAACTTTTACTTCCTTTACAGCTCCTTGATGTGATAGCCATCTAAACTTACTCACTTAAACTTTAACACAGCTATACTACAGCAAAGGTAAAAAAAACTTGGATTTTCAAGTGAAAGTTTCAAAACTAATTTCAGAAAAAAAAAAAATCAAGAGTCTTGAGCCAGAAATCTCACTGCAATAATGAACTGGTAACTAAACCTAAGTTTGCAGAAGAACCCATATTTGCTAATAAACCATAACAAAAAGTACAAAGGCTCAATAGAATTGCTCAGACTAAAGCAGCAAGTATCTATTCAAGTGTAATAGGAGCTTAAAAAAGTTTGTTTGGAAAACAATAGAAAATTATGCCCTTTCCATAATCTATTTGAAATACTTCAAATTCTCAAACCCTGGTATACTTTTTACAAGCAGACATATCAAAAACATGTTGTCTGAAGAGATTCCCAGCTCAGATATGCCATGTTTTTCTTATGAAAATAATTACATATGGTGAAAGGTTTTCACTGCTAAGAGATCCTGGAAAATAAGTCTACACACTGTAGCCACGTGATAGCAGTATCTCATACTTCCATTTCAAAAAGCTTTTTTTTTTTCTTAAAAAAAAAAAGAGTATACTTTCACTAGTACAGTTTATTTTAACTTCAAAGGGATTTCCAGAGGCTCAGAGAGTGACATGCACAACAGGATCAGTGCCTTACCACATGGACTTCAGTGTTTGCCCATCAACCACCACCATGCTTTCCAGGACAGCAGAACAGCACCACTCAGAAATTCAGACTTCAATCACTGAAGAACTGCTGATTAAACCCCCTGAATCACTGTGATAAGCCACCCTGGTCAATAAGGTGATATCTAATCACCTTGCCTATTATATTAACAAGAGTTACTTTTTGACTATGTACATAGCAGATCTTTAGCCTTTGCAGTATGCTACATGCTATGTGTCTGTTTGTTTTCTAATCAGAGCTTATTACCCTATCTGTGATTAATTTTTATTCCCCTCCCACTCAGTTTTTAAAAAAGTATGGGAGAAAAGACAAGGTATAACTGAAGATGTGGGGAAAGCGTCCAGTCAATTCAAACCCTAACAAAGCCATAGGTAAAAGCAATCCAAGAACAACATTTGGGTTTTCAAAAAAATAAATAAAAATCCTTCCTCCCGCAGAAGGATGATGCTGCAGTAGCTGTGGCATGGGAAATGAAAGCACCGGAGCTGATAGCTGCAGGAGAGGCCGTTGCACCCAGAACCTCAGGCACTGCTTGAGGAGACATGCTGCTGAACAAACTGGCCAGTGCACGTCCTAGCCCCCACACATATAGCCACCATCTGGAAACAAACAGCTCAGTCATGAAAGAGTAAAGATAACACGGAAAAATTGAGCTCCCTGATCAAAAAAAAAGGAGATACTTGCTTATCTCCTTATTACTCCTGTTTTAAGCCTCAGTGAAGATGCAATTTTTATCTCCCTTTACAAGTATCCTTTTAATGACTACATTAAGAGCATCACCATTTGAAAACAAAGTCAACTACGTGAGGCAAGGGCTAGTACATTGTTATTCTGATGACTGTGACCTAGTAAGAGACATCACAGACAGAGCACGCATATAGTCCAGCAAGTTTCACTGGAGATCACTGTGAGGCTGGTGAGACCCTTGGCATGGTGGATGACATGCAACTAAGTTGAAGGCCACAAAGTCTCTCTCTGAATAATACTCAAGAGAAACAGCAGTTGGAGGAGGGAAATTAGAAGTTAAATTCTGCACGTTGTCTGAGTTCAGATTTTGGCCTTCCCCCAGAACAGTCAGCTGGCAATTAGCTACCCTAATAACATGCTATTTAGCTAGGCCAACGTCATGGCAACTCCAGCAAGTGCCTAGGCCCTGGCATACCTGCAACAGCTACTGAGAGCTGGCCCAGATGCTCCCCAGCTTCAGGAGTCTACCTATAATGAGCGTGATTACATTACTTTCAAGGTAGCCTGACTCCAGGTTGCACCGCGTGTTTCAAGTGCTTTTCACAGACCCAGGGTAAAGAGATGGACATTTCTGGTGAGCCTCGCTGTGATGCCAGGACGTTCCTCCATCTCAGGCTCCACTCCTGCTCCCAACCTAGGGAGACACCAGTGCCTGCTCTCAGGAGGCACTGGGAAAAACAGCTGGAGAAAATACTGCAGAACAAAATATACTAATGGAAGACTGAACTGGGAACTTATTACAGCCACTCCTTAGGTGAAGAATTAGAAACGGCTAATAGGTTAAAAAACACATACCTTTTAATGAGGGCAATAATCTTTGCTTTTATATCACTTCATGTTAAAAAGGTGCTTTTATTTCACTATTCACTACCCTAGGTTTCTAACATAAATTTTCCTCTGCTACTGACAACTTCTGCATTATTTATACAATGGCCGAAGTATAATTGGCCGCTTTCACGTGGGTGAATATCAACTTGTAGGGAGGAAAGCAGGGCAGGGAGAAAATGCAGATAACTAACAATTTCCATATTTGTAAAGAAAACAGTCGTACTCTGACAGCGTGACAAATTTTAGATCTACTGTTCTGTACTCATACGTAGTTGTCGTCTAGCTTATAAAGGTTCATTTAGCTACGAAAACATATTTAGCTGCTAACTCAAAGGAGGATAGAAACGAATGAGAAATTCTGGTGACCAAAGATATCAGCAAGACAACCAATTTGCTGTGATGTAATTTTTCAGAGTATTGGATTTTTCCTTCTAGACCATTCGAATTTAATGCTTTAGACATAACGTGAAAATACAGTTCTTACTATACACAGTACTGTAAAAGCAATAGCCATTTTTGAATTCTTTAGAGGAAAAGATTGTATAAGCTTAAAATATACATCCTATTTTATTCCCTGCATTGCCAACGTCTGTTTTATCTTAATATAGCACAGTTTTTTCCTGTTCTGCTTTTTCCTTATAGCACTTCATTGAAAAAAATACTTTACACCCTGAAGCTTTAACATCACAGTATATTCCCCTGCAAAGAGATGTGATGCCATGATTTTAAGGGGGTCATATATTACGAGGATCATCTGATTAGATTTCTACGTACAAATTACAGAAGTCTATTTACACAGATTCTGCACTACAGCTCAGAAAATTTAATTTCAGTCAAAAGCCATGACAAGCCACAGCCTTAAAGTACATAAAGGTAAATAGGTGGGAAGACAAACAAGAAGGAACCAAACTAACCCCCAAAAGCACTGCATCTGATTCAGATGCCAAACTTATTGCAGCTTGGGGGGGGGGAACCCACACACTATAGCAATGTCTGAACTGCTGCTTTTCCTCTCTCCCCTGAGAGCTTTTCTGATCAGAAGAGAGACAATACAAGTCTCCCCTTACTTTGACAAGTCTGATTATTTCCGTCACTCCCATTTGTGCAGATCTGCACACTTCAGGCAAGATCCAAAGCCTAGCAAAGGAGGTAACACTCTGTGATGGTTTTTAACATGCAGGTCTCAGGAAACAGTATCTCGCAATTGTTGCAATGCATAGGAATGTAACGAGTCTCCTTTCACGCAATCCCAATTATCACTTCAGACTGGACAAGACCAACTTTAGCTCCGATAACTATTAGTAGAATATTCTCTCCCTGCACCCCAACACAACAGACCTTTATGGTGTCACTGACAAGATGCCCATCTTCCTGTGGTCCCCACAGGAAAGTTTTAATGACTATTAAAAATGCTACTTGTGGATATAAAGCTTGTTCTTTCCTGACAGCTCCGCAGATTCTGAAAAGATTGGTCTGTTATCCTATATAGCAAAACATGCAAGTTTAGCTCTGAGTATTCTTTTTAAACCTAGAGTCTTGCATAAAACTACTGTTTTTTTTTTTTTTTTGATTCCCACAAATCACATACTAGACTGAGCAAAAAAAAAAAGAAATTGAACCAGATTTTAATTTACTTTCATATATACCCCCTTTTTGGTCCAATTACTTCTTTTTATTTGCAACTGTTGAATGCAATTTTTGGCATTCAATATGTATTACTAGTTTTAAATGATCTAATTCTCTTCACAGCAAAGATGCTATTGCAATTAGTGCTATTAATTTGAATTCATAAAACCTAGGTTCAGTTTTCAGCCTTGCCCTATGCTCCTCAGTAAGGCCACAGGCACACAATTTAGGATTTAAATGGTCCATGTTAGGCATCTAAAAATTAGCTGATTAAGTCTCATCTAGTGATCTCAGACTCTTTTTACAGTCACTGGAAAGGAACAGATACCTCCAGAGAGCAGTCCATCTCACAGCCCAACTTAGGTCAAATGAATCACCTTCTGAAGGTATTTAAAGTTAAATGAGATGAATCCTATCCTTAATCTCCCTCTGCCATTGATCCCCATCTGTCAAATGGGATTTATGTTTCACCACATCAATACGACTCATACAAAGCCTACCTCGTGATACTTAGTTGTTTTGTTTAGATTGGCTGCTATGTAATATATCTGTTGCACACAGACTTGTGTTTATTCACAAAAAGCTAACCCTAAGATCTCTACCTGAACTCTTGGTAATAGTTTGGCTCTATCTTTAAGACAGACTAGGTAGAGTCTTGTCTTTCAATTTGTTTCACACATTTACAATATCACATATCAGACTGTGAAGAGTTTCTCCTCCTGTACCAACTCCTTATTGAAAGGGGGGGGGCAGAAGACTCCAACAATTACACCAATCTCCAGAGAGAGGAACTGGCTCTTGTACTGGGCAAGCTGATGTAGCAGAACTCTGCTAATTCCCCTGTCACAGAAACCTTTAGAAATTGTTTTCTGGCATGAAGTAGCTAGCCTCTTAAGTATTACTGGAGTTGGAACTAGTTTATCTGCTTTACGCCAGATAAATTCCCTCCTGGCCACACAAAGCTAAAATCCAGCCCCTTTGTACCATCCCTCCTGCAAGTAATTCAAATCTCAGTTGTGAACATGGCATTATGCATAAAAACAGCTTTCTTTATGAGCAAGCCAAACAGTTTACCCAGTTTTCAGCTGGAAAGTGGCAAACCACATTACTGGGAACTCTCCCCCCTTCCCCCCATTTAAAATTGATAGATTCATAAGCTATATCAGGATGAAAGAGGTTGTAAAGAATAACTCAGCCTGGTCTCAAATTGGAACTGTAAACTGAGTGTCCAAGTCCCCCAGCACAAACAGTACAGCCTCAATGACCAGCAAGACATAAATTATATCTAACAGAATGCTTAACAGACCTGTTCACTTTTTCATGTATGAAATTTCTGTGACACTTAAAATTAAAATCTCCTTTCAAGGAGATGGTTAATATGTTTACAGCAATGAATTGTTTATTGATCTCTAGGTGCCTTAAATAATGTCACTTTTTCAACATTTGGGCTAATTATTATTTGTTTTGCACAACAGGCCACATCCTCAGTCAAAGTTCTGGATCCTATTATGTTAGACACAGTATAAACACATTACAAGGTATGTCAGGCCCTGTTCTAAAGAGACTGCAAAGCAAACACTGCTTCTCGCACACATGGAGCAACACTTGATGAAACAGCTGTCACTGGTTACAACCCATATTTGGAATTCAGTGTTAACTGCTCGCTTCTTTACATCCTCCATCAGCCCTTGCTCTTTTTCTTTGTTCCATGAAAAAGCCTGCCTACTATACATTAGAACGTCTGCCAAAAAAACTAAAGTGCCACTTTTTATTTTTTCTACGTGTCGAGGCAAGCAAGTAGCCTACGAAATCAGAATAGGTTTAAAAGCCTAAATAGCTATTTTAAGTGATGGTGACAATAAATGACTTTTTATGCAACCTTCCAACTCATATGTAAGTGCTTTGAAAAAAAAATGTATATATACAAGCTTCTGAGATGTAATTCAACTCATCTAATGAAAGGAAATATGATTTACTGAGAAATGCATTAACAAGAATCCTGGTCTAAGCCAGCCAGAATCGGACATACAACATTAAGGCAAATCCAATGAAAAAAGCAATGTGGCCTGAAGCAGTTGCTCGCTTTGTGGCAGGAAACAAAATTTCAGCATGTGTCCATTGTAGGCTAGATCCATGCACCTTATCAAGGGGGGAAAAGAAACAACAATGTGCATTTACTGCAATTGATAGTTCTTGTGCACACTTCAAATGCATATCTGCAAGATGCTGCCTCTTGTTGCATACTAGCCTTGCTGAGACTAACCAGCTGACCTTGGTTACATCTCTGGTATGTAGTGATTCAAGCTAGAGAATCATCATCTCAGCACCAACATGTACAGAATTTTGACTGTCCTTGAACAACACACAGCCCCTCCATTTTCACACTTCACTATAAGCCAACATTACCTTTAGTTCCTCCCAGTCCTGTTATGGCTTCACGTGCACACAGAGAACTCATGCACCAAGTGATAACAAAGCAATAATTCTAAACTAAAACAAACCCGACTCATCACAATCAATGGACTTGCTGATAGCCTTAAAGAATAGAATAGTTTCAGTACATTTCCCTACTTTTTTTTTTTTTTAAAAAACACTAGGGCATGAGATACACAATAACAGTTGTAAATTTACAAATACACCTCTCAAACTTTGTACTTAGAAATAATTATTTCAAATAAATTCTAAGCCTGATTGAAGCAACTATCTTAAGCATCTTACTAGCACTATGACTATAGTTCAGCCATTTTTCCCTCACAGTTTAAAGGTGTTCATGTTGCCTCATCAGCATAATTCCTTCACTATTCAAAAGTCTATACATTTATCCTAAAAGGGCCCGTAAAATATTCAGTATTTGGCCTAATGGAAGGGAAAAGCACCCTGAATAATCTGTTTACTATAATAGACCAAATACATCTTTGATTAGGCTTGGTACTCACTACATCCACCTGTGGTCTTCTGTCCACCTTTGCAATATATCCTTTCAACTTTGCACTTTAACCTACTTAAAATTTCTGAAGCCCGCACACTAAAAATGAGCTAAGAGTTTGTTCTTCTTAACCCCTCCCTTTCCCACCCCCAAATTAATTACTTCTCTTCATCACAGAAGTCTGAACTGTGTGTGGCAGAAAGCAGTAACACCACTGACTAAAAGATGCTAGGTTATGACTTCTTCCAGCAAATCTAGCTTTATTCTGTGAAATCAGTGAACACTGTTGAACACTTTAGTTGTTTTAAGATAAGAGTAGTTGAACAGTCAAACCATTCCTAAGAGCCAAATTTCAACCCAAAGCAAATTAAATATTCCAGAATCATTTCCACACTAAATGGAAATTCCAAAGCCATAACTAGAGGAAAATTGACAAGTCCCATTAAAACTGTGCTGATTACTTCTTTCTTTCATCTGTATGCAATACTATCGTGGAATCCTGTTGATGGGATTTCCATCCGAACTAAGTTATCTGGAGAAGCAGAACTAAGTTTCAGCTTTAGGGATATGTACGAATTCTCCAGTAACTGACAGGGTAAACAGTCTCTACCATGTCTGCAGAAGTCTGATCCACCACCTTTAGTCAACATTTGGCTGGTTGCTGCTTTGAAAGACAGATGATACTACATGGGTAAATAGTAATCAGTTCAAAGTTCTGCATTTCACCTGCTTGACACTGAGATAGAATCGTTAGAACTACTATTATTATTATTCTAGAATGATGATTTTCATAGCAAGCTCTATGCCTTGTTCACCTATAACCATACGGAACATTCATCAATATTTATGAAGAATTTATTCTAGAGTAAACAGCTCACAATTATTAGCCAGTGTACAAATTGTAAAGCCAATATTTGCATATCAAATATTCAAGTAAGTCCAAGTTATTATCAAAAGTGGACATATATTTGGATGATGACAAAAAAAGTCTATAGCCTTTGACTTCAGGCATTTTGTCCCAGGTGATTTTACTTAAGTTTTAAGTTTCACCACTTTCTCAGTAAAGGAGTACTCATACACATTAATATAGAAAAATAGCTTTCAATCCTATTGTGTAGGATTGAAACAAATTTACAAGATGAGTGCTGAAGGCCTTACCTAGCTACAGCAGAACGTGAAACAGGAATTGACCTCTGTCAAGGTCACACAAACATTCTCCTCTTGTTTCTCTGCTGTAAGTAGCAGATGAATAAGCTAAGAAAGCTTAATGCAATAAAAGCTGAATTTGAAGAAAAAATGCAAGATATCTTCTTGTTACTAATATAGGAAAAAACAGCTATGACAAAAAGGAAAACTACAGAAAAAAACAGACTTTATCTGAGGAGATAATAACTCCCAGATAGGCTTATCAAATGCAACAGTTTAACAAATTTATCTTTAATCAAAGATGTTAGCTGTTATAAAAAAAAGCACACTAATTTCAGGATGCAGAAATCCTAGAATTTCTACAAAATCCTGCAGAGTCAAGACATTGTTCCATTTCTGGTCAAGTACACATTTGTATCCCATCCTTGCCTGGACTATGCAAGGACGTATCTTTAGCAATTCAATGGGAGGACACTCTCAAAGATACCTCACTTTCCATTTTGGTAAGACTGTATCCTTCTTAGAACCGGCACCTATTGTGTTATCAATACCAACAATTAAACACCCATACCTTGACAGGTGGAAAGAGGACATGGAAGACCCTAGGCGACACAAAGTTATCCTGGTGCAAGGTACTGTGCAGGATGCAGAGTTCCCCAACTCAGATACCATGCCCAAGCATTGCCACATGCAAGGCTAGCTCCAGAACAGATTTGGTAGAACGCAGACTTTCAGGTAGAACTGTTCTCTTGGGCATCTGCAAACCAATGAAGGTACATTTCCACAAGCCCAGGCCAAACTGATGAGATGCAGGATATTGCTTGTTATTCTTTCAAATGCGGGAGGACCAATATCCTTTTAAACAGAATCCTATTATAAATACAACATATGATTTTTTAAGTTACTGTTCTTTCCATTTATTTCAATAAGCTTTAAATCAGGTCTCAAAGATTAATACCAGGTAGATAGATACACAGAAATGTCTTGTCAGTAAGGTAGGACAAAATAGGATTATAAAATAAAAGGGCAGCTCAAGAGAATTTCAGACCAAATCTCTTCACACTACAAGAATAACATGTCACAACACCTTTTACAAAAAAATAAAAATAATAATCTCATCCAAGACACTCAAGAGGAGTTAATGGCAGCAAGTTCAATAGGTCAGCCATTTTAAGGCCAGATGATTATCCGGTCTGTTCTCACGGATTACTACAAATAAAAAAAAATATCCAACAACTTCCATATCAAAACTAGAACTTGTACTTGATGTAGGTAAAAAGAGATGAAATACTGATCTGGGGACTTTGAGTAGAAAGTGTCATCTCCTCAGTAAACTGGCCCATATGCTTACTATTCTAATAGATAAAATCTGATACCTTCTAGTCTGAACTCTTCAAGTTTGCAGACCCACCCAGGCTGCTCCATGACATACTATAGTACTATAATTAATATATTAATAACATAATATTAATATATTAATAACATAATATTAATATATTAATAACAGTATTTTCACTGTGCAGGAATCAAGGAAGCTCTTGTTATATACAGTTTTCCAAAAAGAATACTATGCTCTTTCGAGTCTCACCAAGAAGCATATTTGGCCTATCTCAAAGACACTCTACTCCCAAGTCTCTTCTCTAAACTAATCGTCTAGTTGTCCAGCATCCCCTTTGAAGTTGGGCATCTTTTCTACCCTCAACAGTTCAGTGTTTATGACCACATATAGCTTCTCTGCTCTTTAGTGACGATGACAGATGATGTTCCCTGGATGTAATCCCTAAGTCTTTTTAGAGTCACTGCTTTGGGAGAAAAGATTTAAAAACAAAACAAAAACAACAACAAAAAAACTGAAAGTAGGCAAAATAGCACACTTCAGTTTGTTAAAATACACATTTAGATGTAGTAGGATGAGAAAACAATTGAAGACAGTCTATAACACTTGCTCCAACTTTATTACTTTTTTTTGTGCCAATTTTATTCTCATGAATATGTATTTTATTCCTAATCTTTGTATCTTTGTTAAAGGTAATGAATAGAGTTGGCATAATGGAGATGGTGTTTCCTCCTATACTATTTCTTCTGAGATTGATCAAGTTAAAATAAAAACTAATCCGTTCACATGGACAATGGTGCTCTTCTACAGTACTATTTCTTACTATCAGAACACCACATTAAGCTAAATCACATGCCTTATTAAAGTCAAAACAAAAAAGCAGACAATTTCAACAACATACATTTGTTTTGTACATATAAATGAAAACATTTTCCTTTAAACAATGTAGATTTGGATGTATTGTGCTATCTCGATCTTTAGCCTTCAGCTACTTCCCAACAGATTGTGTCTTCTATGACACTGGTTCAGAATGACACCATCCCATTCTACGATTTCTTTAAGTTACTGCATGGGTCCTTTTAAAAAAAAAAAAGTAACACTCCAACTGTAACTGTCACACCAGCTTCTAAGACTTCAACTTGAAGATTTGATGATAGAAATCAAATAGAAATAGATTAATTGTAAAGAAATACTCTCCATAGCTCTAGAAGGGAATACAAAAAAAAAACAAAATAAAAATTGCATGTAGCAAGCTGTGATTAAGTTTTCAGAATAAGAAGAGCTAGGTTTAACATCCGCCTGTCAATTGTGTGTATCTAGAAATTTTATCACTGTTAGTGAGCATCCTGAACCAGGTAAACCTTTTTACATGGGTCTTTATTTCCACAATGCCTTCCACAAAAGGACTCCAATTATTAATTGCCATATCCACAAGGTTATTCAAATACAAGAAGATGAGGCAGCTTGCTAGCAATCTTATGTCTCAAAGCTATACTGGGTGATGTTTACCAGCTTTCCCATATTGCAACTGCTACATTGATTTTCAGCTACACGTAAGAAGCCAATACCATTCCGATAAAGGGTATGAAGCAGAACTCGCAAATAGATTTATAATCAACTTCATTAAATCACTGAGCAGCTTTGAGGCATGTATTCTCATGTATCTGTGGCACTGTACTACCTAGTCACCATAACTTTGGCTACATTATTAAAACAATTACATTAGGGTACTACTATAAATCCTGAATAATAGCTGATAAATGTAGACAGCATAATTAAACACATTGGTTTTAGCTACTTCTAAATAAAGTTTTATTGTGTTGGATTATTATATTAGTATAACTATCCAGAGATAATGAAATCCAACCAGTTTGGAAAATTTCTGATAACACATTTTTTGTATTTCTATGGTCTTCCATTTTTAAATAACGGTATTAGTAGCTTATCAGATAATTATGCTAAACAGGAGGCATTCTAGATTTACTTTGTGTTCTGACATATCCTTCCCAGCATCTTTAGGGATGACTAGAAAAGAAAGTGACATCTGGAATTGGCAACTCTCTCAGAATCTAAAAGATGGCAGCATCACTCCTTCTACAATGGAGACGAAGTGTTCAGTGCCTGCAATTCCAGAAAAATGCCTTCAGACTAGTAACGATAAGAAAACAAAAGTGCTAAGGGAGTTGTTTTATTACAGCTAATCTCTTGCTTTTGCATTATGTCTCAAAAAAAAAATTGGTTTTTGCTTAACTTATTTAAGCCAGACAACTTTTTCCATGCACTGCTTGTACAAGCCACTCTGCTTGTTCCTGTACTTCCTGACAGAGATTGCCTGTAGCCTGCTCTTACCCTCACACCAAGAGAAATCACGAAGAGCCAGTTGTCCTGCTTCTAATCCACCTGCTTTGGTATCTGGTATTTTTGCAAAAGATACAGCAGTATAACCAGCATTTCTTAATCCCTCCTCTTAACAGTGTATTAGGAAGGAGTAAAGCTCCTCTAGCAAAGACAACATTTGTACATAAAGATCCTGAAAATATTTGTTAACATAATGCTTTGTTTATTCAGTCTGGCAAATGCTTTTATTTTAACCTCAAGTATCTTTAGTAAATGTCAGCGGTAAACACAAATTCATAGTTGGCTAACAAGCTTCCCTTATGTGTATTTCTAATTAAGCTTCTTCCTAGATACAGAGTAGTGTTTAAGACAAGCGTTCTATAGAGGATCAAAGTAAATCAGATGACCAAGTATTTCTTTGTGAAACTGAACATTTTTAAGGGCATCACCGGCAGAGGGAAGGAGATCCTTGTATCCATGAGTAATAACTCCTCCATGCTTCTATTCTGGAGCACGCAAAGAAATTTTCTTTTTCTTTTCAATTGTATTGCAAACTTTGATGTCTCTTCCACAGCAGGTAATACAAGGTTGCACATGCTCTTAATTTGGAACTTCTTCCCAGTAAGAAATCATATATGCATTTAAACTCCCAGATAAATATAAGACCACACATGTTTACATAGAAATATTTTTAAAATTGTGATCAGACTGCTGAATGGACAAGAAAAGCCTGCAATATGCTAAACGAGAGCCTTGTTTTCATGTGAGAAAACATCAATTAGCAGAGCTCTGTACGGCTGAGTGGCTTAAAAATTCTGCCAAGACCCTTAGCTGCTACTATTTTTTTTTTTTTTTTTTTTTTTTTTACATATAACAGCGAACCCTGCCAAAAGACCATAAAAATTGATTTTATGTTTCTGGTCTCTCCACGCCAGCTGGAAAACTATAGATTTCCCCCCCCCCCCCCACCCAGGTTTCTGACAAACAGAACCTTCCTTTATCTTACACCTTCTAAGCTACTATGCTAACCAAAGCTGAACATTTTCTGCGTTCTTACATCTGATTCAAGTTATGATTAAGGTAAGGGAAAGTTTCAGATTGTTAAACCAAATTCTGTTTTAAATCTGTAGTTCTGAAAGGGCTTCTAGTGTGTCATTGTCACAAGGAATGCTGTATCTCATTTGCACGGTTATGACATACAGGGCAAGTGATTATTTTCCACACTTGTTCTGTGAAAGTGTTAGAACTGCACTGTTAGTCTGTGAGCTACCTCTTTAAATTCCAGTATCAATCCTTAAAATGGATTTAGCATCTTTTGCATCAAACATTAATAAGGCTCACTTAGGCACTCTTAATGTGAAGGAAAATTGGTCTTGTATGAAATGGCTACACTGGAACATTTCATGCTTTTGCAAGTGCAGAAGTATGATTATTTCCTACAGTATGTCATTATCTTCTGCCCTGTGGTTCTTTTTTAAATTATCTCTTCTCACTCAAGCTGACTACACTATGTTTTTAAGCTATGTAGTTTTCAATTTATGAATTGCATGCATGCAAATTTTGAGCAACTATACCAGAAGCCAAGTAATAGACCATATTAAAGTATATTCCCCTCGGACACTACTAATGGAACTACAATCCCAAAAAAAGCTTGTAAGAAGAAAAAATACATGTATACACACACACACACGTATTTGTTTCTTAAGACATAAAATCAGGTCGTTTGTTTCCAAGAAACAAACAAGTGACAAGAAAATACTATTCTAGGCACACATGGAATTCCCTTACACTTTCTCCGAGCAGATTTATTTAAGCATGGTAGGAGATGTCAATTCATACACTCAAAGCAAATTAGTTTGCTGCCTACTTGTCCTTGTACCCAAAAGCTCCCCCATTTTCAGGGTCATTCTTACAGCGACTGCTCCTCTAACTCTAGATACCTACCCACCAGGGAAAGGAGTCTCCTCTTGGGTCTCCAACTATTGTCTGCTGTTTCTCAGGACGAAAGAACTCTCTCAGACAACAAAGCAGTTCAAACAGCACGCAATAGATTAACGCCGAACACGGATGGCACGTTACATAGCGCTCAAAGGATCAATACTGCCGTTGCTGATCCAGTAGCCTTGCTGTGGTCTACAACATGTATGTGTGTCTACAATTACTGTACTGACCTTTGTCCAGAAAATAGTATTTCAGAGTGAAATATTATTGAATTACAGCATTCTGCATTGAGTTTACAAGGTCATAAACACAGAGCTCCTTGTTCTTCACTTGCAAATGGCTACTAAATAAGGAAAATGAGACTTGACATCCCCCTGACAATCAGAAGAAATGATTTATTTGGATGCTAACATCTGTCTCCAGATTGTGGCCAAGTGCTTTTCTGTGCTCATTTAGGACTCCACTTACAAAGCTTTTCAGTTACATTTACCTAGAGATTTCTCTCTACCACTTCCCATCTGACAGAAATCACTCAGCTGGGTCTGATGAATAATAGCAAAAGGCAGCTTGTATCAGAGATGATTGAATTACAGATTGTTGAAAGTGCCATAAAGGCTCATTCCAATGACTACATTTAATTTACTTACTATGCGGACTACTAAAAGCCGATAGACATTTGATATCTTTATTTCAGAAGCCTCGAAACAAAAGAAACATTAACATTCTCCACCACTTCCTCACTACTCCACCTCGAAGAGTTTGATAAGCCAAATTAACTTTTAAACAGAGTGCTGATGCCGTACCCAGAGCGGGCGAGCATACAAGGCAGGGCACAATACCCCAGAAACCAGAGCAAGGCGGGCAGCACACAGAAGGGGAGGGCAACAACGTCCGAGGAACCCCAGATGAAATCGCACGGAAAGAAAAAGAATCGGCTTCATAGCTAAGTAATAGAGGATTTTTTTTTTTTTTTTTTTTAAATTGTAACGCCAGTGATTAGAGGCTGCCCCTACGAGAGGGGGGGGGGGAAGGTGGGGCCGGGCGCTGGCACCCGCCGTGCCCCCGCCGCCCCTCCCGGCCGCGCCCCGCCGCTGCCGGACAGCGGCAGAGCGCCCGGCCGCGGGCAGGGCACGGCCGGGGGAGCCCCGACCCGCCCCGGGGCGCCTCCCCGCCGCCTCCGGACCCGGGCAGCGCCGGGAGGGCGGCGGGCGCCGCGCCCGCTGCCGGAGCGGGGGGAGGAAAAGAGGATGGAGACGGAGGAGGGTGGGAGAGGGGGGCGCCCCCGCTGTGCCAGTCGCTCCCCGCCCCCCCGCAGCGTGCGCCCACCCCTCTTCCCCCCCCCGCCCCGGCGGCGGGCAGCCCCGGGGCGCTGCCTTACCTGGCAACCGGGGCGGGCGCCGCCGGCGCGTCCTTCAGCGCTCCCCCCGCGGCGGGGCCGCGCTCAGCCCCGGCCCCTCCCGGTGCGCGGCGCGGAGCGGTGCGCCCCCGCGCAAGGCAGGCTGACACCCCCCCTTCTCCTCCCTTCCCTTCTTCCCTTCCCCTCCCCGTCCCTAGCCCCCGGCGGGCAGGCGGCGCGCCGGGCGTTAAGTTCGGGCGGCGGTGGGCGCCGGCGGGCAGGGCGAGGCGAGGCGGAGGCGGCCCGGGGGCTGCGCGGCGCCGGGAGCGCCGCCACACTGCAGCGTCTCCAGGAATCCCTCCCGCGAGAGGCAGCCCATCACCCCCGGCCCGCCGCCCTCATTGGCTGGGGGGCGGGGAGAACGGAGCCGCCGGCCAATCGCGCGGCGCCCAGCATGGGTGGAGCCGCCGCGCCGGCCTCGCCCATCCCGCGGCCGCCCGGTCCCCGGCCGCCCCGTCGGGCGGGGCCGGGCGCCGAGGGCATCCCCGCGCGGCCGCGCGCACCCCGGTCGGTGCGCGGCCCCGCGCGGCCCCGCGCACCGCTGCGGGAAGCAGGCGGTGGCGGTGGCGACCCCCCGGTGCTGGGCTCTCCCCGGAGCAGCCCGCATCGCCCCCAGGTAAGGGCCCGCAGCGGGTAACTCGATTCCCGGGGGGTGTCCCCACCGAGCCGCAGCTTTGATTAATGCCGGGCTGCGAAACGTAACCGTGACACGTTCAATTAAGGGAAGCGCGCTCCTTCTACTTTTAATTAGATCTATCCTATTTATCTGGTGTTTAATGCAACGTAAGGAGCTGCCCGGGCTCCAGAGGGAAATGGAAATAGATTTAGATGTAAGTTTGGCTTTTAGAAGCACGGAGGGCTGAAGTTCTTTGTTCTTCAGCATGTGTTATTGCTGCATCTGTACCTCAGTGTCACGGGAGGAAATCCTAATCTCTATTGCAAGACTGTAAAAATAGTAGGGTGGTATTTAGGTAAGAGATTCCCATAACCTTTAATGATGGGTACCCAAGATGCAGGTTCTAGCCCAGACTCGATGCGCAATGGTGCAGCATGTTGCTGAATTACATTTCTTTGCAGAAAACTTGAGCAAGAGGTGATGTGTCTGACGACCACGTAGTTGGCTTCCCCTAGCACACACGAGAGTGACAGTCATCTAAGTTATAGTTTAATCCGATGAACAGGAAATCCTGGCAAACAGGGGAGCCCATTCTGCATGCCATCATTAGCAGGTACCTGAGAAAGTCGAGAAGCTCCTTTGCACGTCTCAGAAGTGAGTGATTTAACTGTGCCTTCCACAAAACATCATCGTGCTGCCGTTCCCCAGCCATACTTTTGTGGTGGCATTTGCCTCTGAAAATTGCAGCCCTTTGCCAGCTCAGTTCACATACACGTTTTCTGGTCCCATCAGTGTTGAACGTGCGCTTAGGTCTGTTAGTCATGTTATGACTCTTGTACGGGCACATTTGGTCGTGAGAGAGAAGACAGGAAAGGAAAGCAAGTAACAGCTCCTGCTGAGCTACCTAAAGGAGGAGCCAACATAATTTAACCTGCGCATACAGACCATACAGTCACCTGTGCCCAGATCACCCTGTAGAATTTAAAAAAAAGTGACTCCTTCTCTCCCCCAGTACTGCAGATCTCAAGGACTATTTTCTCTGGGATCATTTATCTGTTCAGTTAAAAAATAAATAAAAAAATAAAAATTTCAATGCTAATAACTATATGGACGTGATACTGTGCTCCTAACAGCCACACAGCCAGAGCTCTGAGGGAGTCTGGTGTTTGCAAGGCATGACGCTTCGTATCCTGTCTTTGTATTTGAGCAAAGACAAAAAACATTGTTTAAGCCTGATGACTTTTTCATAGTGGACAGACAGTAAGGAACAGAAGTGCTATGTAGCAGTAGCCCTGAAGAGTGTATACCATCCCTTTCTCACTCTCTGCCTATCACAGAGCATACACAATTAATCTGCTACACACACACACACACATATATATATATATTTTTTTTAAGGACAAATTTGGTAGGGGCTGGCAGGTTGTGGGAGATATTGCACCTAATCTCCTTTTCCGAGCTTGATAATTCGCACTAGAGAAATTGCTGCAAAGGTTTCATTCCTTCTAGCACACACACTTGCTTCAGTTCCTTTCAGGCCCCAAAGCTTCTTCATGCAGAAAGAGGTCTCCAGTTCTGCAAGCCAGTTTTATTTCACTACTGCATCCTCAAGGAAACAGACAGTTACTGTTGAGTCGTGGTCTTTAATTTAACCCAAGGAGGCTGTGGAACTTGAGGGATGATGTACATGTCCTGAATGGGCAAGGATGTTTTAGAAGAGCTTGGAAATGTTTGATGAGCACTGGGAGTGGTAGCCAAGTGCTAGATACTAACTCACAAAACACAGCTTATTGTATTTATTATTGTTATGTCTTTCACAGTTGTATTCAGGGAAGAAGAAGGTGTCCTGTCATGAGAAAATGGAAGAAATATGCAGTGAGAGAAGAAATGATGTTCTAAAACTGAGTCCTATTCTTTTTTTTTTTTTAATGTGCATCAAAAGAGAATATTAAGTAGTGTCTACAATTTAGAAGATTCATCAAGAACCCCGATAAGTACAAATTAAGAACCTGTCTCTGATCCATCCTTCATATTCCTTGTTTTTAATTTAGACTTCGACTGAGCCAGAGGTACAGGAGCGTCTGGGAAGAATCTGAATAAAAAAGCAAGAGCAGAAATGGTGCAGTGTTTGCCTTTGCCATTTTTATTTTTCATTCTCTATATACTATGGCTTCAAAATAAAACCTCAAGATTAGAAAGCAATATGAGCCATAAAAGCTAGGTTTTGAAAGTAAAAGACTCCCGTTTGCTCCATAAACAAGGAAGAAGCCTGGGCCAGAGCCAATGAAACTGAAGTATTCTCAGGCCTGTCCTGGCAATTTTTATGGCATATAAAGAGCAGGTACTAGAATGACAGTCACTGAAGTGAGGCAAATTAAGGAGCAACAGCAGTTGTAGCATATCAAAAAGAGCAATCAGGATTCTGGCTTTGGGCCCAAGCTGCCATTGGTTTTCTTTTGTACATCAGCCATTGTGTGACCAAGTATCACCACTGCCACAACTAGATGTACAGACTGGGGAGTCAGGCAAATCACGAGGGCAAATCAGCAGAAGGTGAATGAGTCAGTGATATTGATAGCATGTTAATTTACTTATCAGGCAGAATTTAGAACTGTAAACTAACACTGATTGAATTGTGTCATCATGACGAAATTATTCACCAGCCTTGTGTTGCCCAAGATCACAGGTACCTATTTTTAACTGAAAGATGCTTTTACTTTTTTCTTCATTGTCATGCTATTTTATTCCTATTTTTCCCTCGGTTTGACATTCTCTAAATTTTTTCATTTTAAGACTAGTTTGTATGTCTGAAGACAAAGGAGTTAGCTTTTGCTTAGGGGAATGGGCCAGCATTTAAACAGAAGTTCTCTGATTGCATGAGTTCAAGCACAGATGTCTGAAACTTCTCATCTTAGCAAATGAAACACCCAGTCTTTATTGTTTTTATTCCCAGTTGACTGTGAATCCAAGGGCTGGCACGTACAGCTGAAAATTAAAAACTTGGAATCCCACATTAGGGCACTGTCATCCCACTGAGTTCAGTGAAGTTTCCACAGTACATACTAGGTGATGATGATGTATTTAGAATTCACATTCTTAGTCAGGAAGCCAAGTCTGCATTAGGAGAACATGAAACATTAAAACAAAGTGAGAAAGCTAAGTCCCAAATGTGAGAATTAACCTTCAGTAAAACAAGTAAATACTAGAGTAACTTCATGGCTGTACGCTACTAACAAAAGCAAGTGTGTCATATAAAGTATATTCTGAAGATGATTTTTGGAGCAATGTGTGAGACTGTGAGTTGGATAGAGGGAGTAGATAAAAGTGCTGTTGTTTTTTTATCATAGCTAAAATTCAAAGGGTAAAATCAAATAACTTGTTAGTCCACTGACTATTTATCTCAATGTGTCATTTTGATTTCATTGTTTTCTTGTGTTTGATCTGCACACATCTGCTGCTTCTAAGTTGTTTAGGCAGAGATGGTCTTTTTTGATCTGCATTTATATAACAGCTAACACAGAGAGCTCCTGCTTTCTGCCCAGGGCTTCTGGACACTGCAGTGGTATAAATGAAGATGGAAATACTCTTTTATGAAGGAGTATTCAAGGGTAGTCAAACCAACTTGCATATGTTTTGCGCAGATGTCATCTGTGTAATGCAAGGACAGATCTGAGTCAGTGTCAGTCTGTTCCCCTGTAGATGGTGCCCCTTGTTCAGGGATTCAGTTTTGGGTTGCTAGCTAAGTTTCCCTAATCTTCTTCTTCACTTTTAAAATCAGTTTTCTCCCAAGTGGTGTTCAGAGTGGTACTCCAGAAAAACAGCATTTTCAGTGTGGGTAGGACGAAGAGGACTGAAGTCCTGGTTTTCCCTTCAGGCACAGTCTACTCTATAAAATGAATAACTACTAAGCTGCAGCTTCCAGAGTGTCTAGGTATTATTAATCTCCAATCTTACCCGGTGGTGGTAAGTATTATGGCTTCCCCAGTGTGAAATTTCTAATCACTGGTGACTACATGCATCATATGGATGACTGTAATAAAAAGTGTGATTTCTGATTTAATTTTGAGGAGCTGACCTTCATAAAGCACAAGGAAGAGCTGTGTTTTCAACCTGAAGAAGAGGAGGCTCAGGGCTTTCTTACGAATGTCTATAAGTACTCGAAGGGAGGGTACAGAGAGGACAGAGCTGGGCTCTTCTCAGTGGTGCCCAGTGCCAGGACAAGAGGCAATGGTCACAAAATGAAACACAAGAGATTCCTTCTGAACATCAAGAAACAATTCTTTACTGTGCACGTGACAGAGCACTGGAATAAGCTGCCCAGAGAGGTAGAGGCCTTCAAAAGCCACCTGGACATGGCCATGGGCAGTGTGCCCTGGGTGGCCCTACTTTGGCAGGGCTTGGGCCTGGTGAGCTCCAGAGGGCCCTGCCAGCCTCAGCCCCTCGGGGATTCTATGTAATGGCAGTCATTGTTACCTCTGCGGAGAGGGTCGAGACTTAAACTTGGTCTTTTCAGTTTGCCACAATATTGAGACATTCCTGTCATTCTGTGGTCTCCAGTACAAAATAGGGATGACTGATTCAGTTCTGAGAGCCTCAAATGAGTTGCCTGTGTAAGTGCAAAATATGCTTAATGTTCACAACACCCTGAGAGCAGAGTAAGGATGAATATACATATTAGAATATACCATTGAAATGTAAGTAAAACCTTATCACTTCAGGCTTCCTGAACTTGATGTCTCTAATTTGAGATCTCCACAAAATCTTCATCATGCAGCAGATGTATAGCAAAGATGCACCAAAAAGCTGGCCTAGCCATGAAGCATGACAAATTCTACACTAGCTATTCAGAGTAGGCAAAAACAATGTGAAGAAAAAATGGGATAGAGTTACTAGGGTACAAACTAGTTAATATATTTTAAATTTCAAGAAGTACTTCTGAATATCAGTACTCTGATAAATAAATTCTCAAATGAGTTTGTTTGTATTTACCTCACACAGTCATTTCATTCAAAGGCACAGCGAAATTATCCTATTATTTATATTTTAAATGCCAAGCCATTAAAGTGTCAGGATATTTTTTACAGCAGTCACTATTTCATAATATTTTCTGTCCTTTTAAAAATATATATGTATTTCCCTTCCAGAAATGCAGTCACTTTACAATTCTGATGTTTAGACTACTGTTCTGTGTAAAAGCTTGCAAAACACATGGATAAACGAACTGGAAATTATATGTCATTAATATAATTAGGAGAGAAGAATTTTTAATTTCAGTTTCTTCATAGCTATGTTTTAGCCTAAATGCAATACAGTAAACTAGTTACCTCTGACAATTCTATCTGTCAGCGCCATTTTGTTCGCAAACCAAAATGCTTGTTTTGTTTCCCACATTGCTTTTCTGTAGCCTTCAAATCGGATGAGCAGAAGAAGGGAATAGAGCTCTTTGACTGTAATTGTGTTGTTAAGATGTTAAGGTCAGTGGTAGTGTCACTTCTGCAAATCCTGACAGTTATTTATCCAAGTCAAACCAGATTTTTTAATCATCGCAATATGTCTTCTTTTTTTTTTGTTTTCCTGCCTTTTAATAAAACTTAGGTGCAGAAAATATAAAATCTACCCACTAAACGTAATTCTCCTCACAGTTACACAGATATAAATTTCTAGTAGATTTTCTGTTTTAAAAGCACATTTTCCACAACTGCTATCTTCTATAAATCAAGCTATCTTAGAGACCCAAAGAAGTTAATGTAGTAATGAATAATTTTAATTCAAACCCTGAGTTTAAATGTGAAGTTTTAAGGGAACGCAGACTTCAATAGCACACTGGGGACATAATTTCTTCCTTACTCAGTAGTTCTTAGTCTGGGGCAGTATCACCTTCCTCAGGTGCTCATAAATCCATGAATGAGAATCCCCTGTTACCTTCCTAGTTTTTGCTTTTGACCTTTTTAGTTACCAGTCCTCTACTTTTCCTTCTCTGTCCTGCCTGTTCACCTGAGAATATATTTTGTGGTGACATTGCTAAGTGTGAAATGATCTGGACAATCACAATTGTTCTCTTCACCCTTGACATTGAACCCATTTCTGCAAGGTTTTTTTCTTTTAGGCATGGAAATAAAAGCAGAATTATGACTGATGATGAAGAACGACAATATATTGCTCCCTGATGAGTAATGGAAAACTCACTAAGCTATTGTTTTGTTTTTAATTCTTGTTTGTACCTTAAGAGAAGTAACTAGTTAGGAATGTTACTTAATGGTTAGAAAAAAAAAAGAAAAAAAAAGAAAAAGAATAAAAGTAGACTCAAAGCAATTTAGGACAGAGATGATAAAGATCCTCCTCACTAGAAGCTCATCCTTGCCCACACTGAAATCAGACTAAGAGCTTTCTAGTTTAAGCTCTGTAATTTGATCCTAGGGAAAAGTTCAGCCCAGAGGAATGTTTGGTACTAATTAGTTTAAGGATTTTGACCAGTGTCTTCTTGTCCTTAAGTGCGGATTTTCAAAGAAATGGTGATTTCATATGATCTTTGATGTTGGAACTCTAAATTAAAATGTTTTCTGAAGAGGAGAGCCTAGATTAAGTTATTCTGAGACTTACAGTGGACTCCTTTTTGCCTTAACTTTCTTCCTTCTGCTGGAATCTATGACCCCCACTTTCCCCACCATAAACACAGAAAGGAATTATAATTATTATTCCTTCATAAATACAAAGGTATCTGCAGAATAACCTCAGGGATTTATTAGAGCAACAGTCATTCCTCTGAAGTTACAAAAGGCCTGTTCAATGCTAAGGTGTTTGATTGTTTATTTGTTTTTAACTAACTCTTCACTTTTGCTTTCCTTTTGAAAGTTATTAAGCTTTACTTCTGACCAGACTGATTTTTTTTAAAGGAAAATGGTCATGCCGTGGTTTTATTTTTTTTTTTTTTGGTTACAAGGGTTCATAAAAATGTCCACGTTTGACTTTTTTGAAAAGATTTATATTAGCTTGCCTTCCCTTTGTACTTGAATTTAAACAGAACTTGTTTGATTTTTCTTGCAGTCACTTCTAAAAAAACCTTGGCAGTTTTCTTTGAGTAAAAAAGGTTATTTGCTGAAGTTATTTACAGTTTAATTGCCAGTTTAATTACAATCTAATGTCTTGTTTACTGTGACACACTCTACTCTGCAGGCTGAGCTGAAATAGGTTACAGAAGCCACAATGGCAATAGATTCACCTTTGTTTGGAGTTGGACAGCTTCCTGCTGCTGTCAGCAAAGCAGCCCTGGAAAACAGTACTGACCCTCTAGGGATGATTAAATGTGAAGAATCACAGAATCACAGAATGGCCAAGGTTGGAAGGGACCTCTGAAGATCATCTAGTCCAACCCCCCTTCCAAGCAGGATCACCTAGAACACATTGTGCAGGATGGCATCCAGGCAGGTTTTGAATATCTCCAGAGAAGGAGACTCCACAGCCTCTCTGGGCAACCTGTGCCAGAGCTCTGTCACCCTTACAGTAAAGAAGTGCCCCCTCATATTCAGATGGAACCTCCTGTGCTTCAGTTTGTGCCCGTTGCCTCTCGTCCTGTCGCTGGGCACAACTTAAAAGAGACTGGCTCCATCCTCTTGACACCCTCTCCTCAGATATTTATACACACTGATGAGGTCTCCCCTCAGTCTTCTCTTTTCTAGGCTAAACAGGCCCAGCTCTCTCAGCCTGTCTTTGTATGACAGGTGCTCCAGTCCTCTAATCATCTTCGTAGCCCTCCTCTGCAACAGTAGTACAGAATTAGTCCATGAATCACCTCTGCAAAAGCATATATAGATGGATAACTTGTTACAGATCTATATTTATACTCATGCTTTACACGTTCATTCAAATAATCCAACCTTGGAGTAGATATTGCAGCATCTCTTCTTCCTTGCTTTTTCTGTCTACCTTCTCATCATATACTGGAAACTTCCTTTCCAAGCTGTCATGCACAGATTCATACTGAGATGGGAGGATGGTACCTATATTTTTTACAATGAAGTATTAAGCTTTCTAGTATGCGTACCTTTACTACAGCAGTAGTAAAGCTAGTATTGTGGCAGTTAAGCTAGTAGAGCAGTAGTAAAAAATAAAATAGTAAAGTAATATAAAAGCAAAATAAAAATAGTATATTTAGTAAAAATAAAATTGTCTATAAAGTAAAATAAATACACTAAGGTAAACAAAGTAGTAAAGCTAGTATAGCAGTGAAGAGACTCTTCTAATGGCATGAGAACATACCGTGAATTTGAAGATTGTTTTGGAATTGGAAGGGCTTTTGTGCTGTCTGGAAGATGAAAAAGGCTCTTTCCAATATTATTCTTTTTAACATCAAGGGGTTGCTGGAATACCCTGAAGCAACCTTAAAATATGCAACAGTCTTTCACTTTCTAGAACCATGTTTTTAATATAATTTCAGTAACAGTTCATTCTGTAGTTCCTATTTCTCCCAGAAAGTTATGTATATTTGTTCTTCCTTTTTATTTTTTTTAATTTATTTTATTTTTTTTTATTTAATCAAATGCATTCTTCCATGAAAGGAAGTATAACAGAGTAATCTTTGTCTTCAGAGCATACCACTTGAGACAGAGTTGAAGGGTTGACTGAATTAGAATTCTCTTAATAAGCCACAGAAAAGTGACTAATGTCATCAAAACAGAATCTCTGCAGTTCTTGCTGGAGCCATCAGCTCTACCTGAGGTTGAATATTATTACTATTCATCATCAATATCCTCTGCCTCAGGATGTCATTTCTAAGGTGATTTTCTCATCAGTATTTTTTTTCCATTTTGGTTTCTTATCTTGACTTCTGTATCTCTGCCATAATATTTATAATGCTCCACACAGGAACAGTAATTAAACTTTTTTGTTGCTCTGTGCCTTCAGCCTCTAATGCACTGTATAATGTTATAGTCCTAAAGTAGGAGAGTCAGAATCCTCTACTGTAGACTTCTGGGAAAATTTCCAGAAGTATATTCTGATTTGAATCATGTAATAAATTGCACTGACATGCAACTGTACTGATAATGGTGTACCAAGATCTCTCTGCAGATATGACAGGAATCTGGGACCTTTGTGATTTAGAATTTATAAAATCGAGCTCTTGGGGAAAGAGCCCAGATAATCACAAGTCTGAGACTGCTTATGACCAGTTCTCTTTTCAATTCTTCATAATTGATCCCCTGTCTGTTTTTAATTGTTATGTAGATGTGGGTACTATCATGTAAATGAATACTTCAAGTATTTTCTGGCCTTTGTTCTTCATAGTGTGAGATGCATTTGGCTGAGAGAGTACTTTGTATTACTGTTATTTCATTTCCATGTCTTGTTTGTATTTAACGTCATCATTTTGCTCCGAATTCTCTGAAGTTCTTCCTCCATTTTTCCTTCCCTAACACTGCATGTAATATTTAAATAGCATTTGAACTAGACTTCCTGTATATGACTCACGCTATACAGCTTGCATCATTTAGCCTAAATTTTCCATTACTAAACTCCTCAAAAATCCATTGCTTACAGGATGACTGACAGTTTTGGAACATACCCTTATTGTTTTCCATTTGGGCATTTTAATGGACCCTTGGCTGGTTTAATAGACTCTGCAATTTTCCAATTAGAACTAATTTACGACTGTGAAACTAGTTTGATCTTTGACTATCCTAACTTCTCAGATTCATCCCTTTTAGTTAAATGCCTTAATTGGCTTCTGTTTCTTTACGTATTATCTTGATCACATTGACCCCAAGAATATTGGCTCTTCACTTGAACATGCTGATCTAGCAGCCTAATTTAATGTCAATGTAGATGCCTACTCAGAAGTTGCTGAATCACAGATTCCTTTCTAGAAATTGGCTTCATATTTTTTTTGGTATTCCCTTGACAGTTTCCTGTTGATGCATCATTCAGCTTTAAAACAATGTTTATATTAAAAATAGAAGAAATGTTATGTTTGTTATTATAGTTTGCTTTAAAGTCAATTTACCACTCTTTCTTCAAGTCCAAAGAAGTTCAAATGATAAGCACAAAAACACTGCTTATGGAAGAAAAAAAAGCTCTAAGTTTCTAAAAATGCTTACCTCGTTTTCACGTCTCAAGGATCCAGGCTGGCTGTTTTCTTGGCAGAACCAGTTTGCTGTTAAAACTAAGAGCTAGAACCTGTGTTCCAAACACAAAGACATGGTTAGAGAAAGGTCATCATGCAGTGAGACACAGAGCCACACTTTCACATAGGTTCAAATTTACCTAAGAATTGAGATCCGCAGTGCTCTTGTTGATCAGTCTCTGAATAATTTAAGAAAGATAGTTGATCTGAAAATAGCAGATTACCAGTGACACTTCACTGGAAATGCAAGATGGTAGGGAGGTGGAAGAGGACACTAAAGACACTAGATTCAGGTTTCTGTGCTGTAGCCATCTGTGCTACAGCATCTAGTCAGGATACCCTGACTAGAACTGTTTTGTTGAGGTTGGGATTGTGGGGTATAGGCAGGGCTCCAGGTAACGCTGCTTCTGGGCTTGGGAGAGCAAGCCTGACCCCACTCCATCATCCGATGTATTGGGTGAGAGGCTCAGAAATCACATTCACATCAGGGCTGTGCCTGCCTCAAGCAGTATCTGTTGTAATGTATATAACATGAATACCAATCAGAAAAGATTCAGTTTTAAAAACTGATTTGCATGAAGCCTCTCTCAGCAGCTGTCAGGATCTGCTAGGTTGGGCTAGAACCATATAACATCCTGCTTATACACTAACTCTCAGATGTTTTGTTATTAAAATGTCAGTCATATCACTAGAACATGTTTAGCATAACTGTTTTGCATTGGCATCTATATGTTTCTGATGTTTATTCTGCATAACCCTTTATCTCTGTTCCCACCATGATTTTAGTCTTCTCTTCTGCCATTTTTATTTTTAAATAATATATAGCTTGTAGTTTGAAAGTCAGTCTGCTTATCTTTTAAAGCACATCTTTCTTTTTCAAATTAGAAGAAGAAATGGTAGAATCAATGAAATTTAGATGAGATTTAGGAAATTGAATATTTATTTACAGAATTCAGATGCTCTCTTTTTCCCAGTCAAAATTTGCAAGCCCTTTTAGTAGTGACTGTTCCCCAAAACATACATACTATCATTTCAGAAAATAAGTTGTTTTGAAAACAAGTTGTGTGGAATGATGCAATATGAAATGACTCATGCAGTTTAAACTGCATTCCAAATTAAAATTAATATACCACTTTTTTTTTTGCCATATTTCAAATGCACAGTTCTTAAAAATGGTGTAAATTGGTGTTGTAATTTACCCATAATAAAAACACCAAGTGGAAATCAAAATTTTACTTTAGCCAACTCAGTTTCTCTTGACATTCAGCACTCTTCCTATAGCTCCACTCTGAGCCTCAAGATTTCATCAACATTTCAGATTTATTTTGTACTTGTTTTACATTTGTGGCTAGCTTAAAAACATTACACAGTAAAGCCTGAAAAAAACAACACCCAGGTATCGAATAACACATGAGCAAATATGATCCTTTTTTTTTTTTTTTTTTTTTTTTTTTTATAAATTTCATCCTCAAGCTACTCTTTTGGGATTTAGGATTTGATATCTTTTGTTTGAATAGTTGTGGTTGGCAATACTAAATATTCTCAAATCCTCTGCAATTCAGTCACAATGCCAATACACAGAAATTTACATGTACTAAACTCTTAACAAATCTGTATTAGAAAGAAAGGGATAGATGAGCAAAAAATCATCTGACCTTACATGTCTGTTCCAAAGACACGTAATACCTTTTTCTGAACTCATATTCGTTATTTTAAGGTAAACACTGAACAGCCTTTATTCTAACATCCTTATTAAAAGCTTCAGCAGCTTCTAAACAAAACAGGGGATTAGTAGAAAGTAGTAGCAGTAGTAGCATCTGCCTTGAACAGTAAAACCCAGGTAAAACCAATAGTATAGGACAGGTACCTTAGCTTCAACAGAATCCCTGTCTAAAACCAAGAAAGAGGATTTCGTCTGATAATCTTCAGGATGACTTTGCATATTCTGGAAATTTCCCAGGAGGCCTTCCCAGGGGGTGCCTTATCCTCTGCATCATCATCATCATCTACCTAACTGCACTGGATTTGCTTAGGTGCAGCAGCTTCTTTGTGCACTTCAGTAGTTTGGTGTGAACATGCCACACATTCTGGCTTATGCTGAATACATGTGATTGCTTTAAATGAGAAGATAAAGTAATTATTGCACACCAGAAAGCCCATTTGAATGTTTGTGTCAAGCTATATACCTGCTTTCAAGTAAGATTTACTTCTATACATTTCCTGTTACATCACCGTAATCTGCTTTCTGGACTTCTAGAGCTCCACAGCTTTTCTTGGCTTAAGGTTTTCCTTACTCATTTAGTGGCTTATTCTTATTCCTTTAACTATTCAGGTTAATATCATAATAATTTGGTCTAGAATTCATACACTTCTAAGGAGTCTATGCAGAACCTGTAAAAAAACAATTGCTAAGAATATAGACGTTTTCAAATCCTTAGGTATGCACATATCCATAATGGTTCTTAATGTCTTGGCCTTTGTATCTCCTGTGCAATCATTTCACTTTGTCACAAGTTGTTTGAGTTAAATTGGATGCTGCCCATTTCTGAGTGATACAATGAGTGATACACTTCAAATGTGTCCTACAGTGGTAGCTTAGATCACAGTGCTATTTACAGTTGAACTGGGGCATGGCAGCAATCCTGCAGGTTTCACAAGAAGCCAGTTTGACATCCAACCCATGAGATTTCAGAGCTGGAAGACAGGCAAGCTTGGACATTGAGATGTTTTGTGGACAAATACAGAAGGAGCGATGAAAAAAAAGCTCTAACATATTTTGGTACTGTCATCCTTCACTCTAACTAAATTGTATTACATAATGATTAACAAATTTAATCTCTTTAGCTCTGAGACTACTAGAATGCAGATTTCTTCTCTCAAATTAGGTGATTTTCTCAAAAAAGTATGTCAGTTATTCTGAGAAAAATAAATGCATCAACATGTCTGCTCAAAGGAACAAAGCAGGATGCTTGTCTCCTTGATGAAAGATTTTGAAACTCCTGGACAAAAGAATGCCAGTGTAATAAAAAAGAATCCTGTTCTGCCTATGGGCAGTATATAAAGGAAAAGGGCACTTACATAAGTAAACTTTATTTTAGAAACTATAAAAGGAAAAAGGTGAGGAAAAAGTCAGAAAAGAAAGTCTTGCTAGCTACAATAGGTATCAAGGGTCTTGATTATAAATTGAGCTCTAGAGATGGCTTTCTGGCTATAGGTACAGCTTTCAGGATTCAAAACTGACTTCGTTAACCTGGTGAATTAATAAAAGGCTCCAACTCTGACCTGATTCTCACGGGTTAGCAGTAAGTCTTTTGGCCTGCTGATTGTAAGCAGGACAGACATCCAACCAAGAATGTTTTGGAGATATTTTTAAAATGGAAGACAAGTTTTTGTTTCCCTTCCAAATAGGACTTTATTTTGGCTTATCTACCTTTTTCTCTGATTGCCTGCCATTTTCTTTTGCCCTTCCCATTTGTCTTCTTTTAAATAATCTTTCTTTAGTGTAGCTCCCCAAAATATTCTTGATTCAGTGATGTTGGCAGAAAATGCCAATCTGTTTTAAATCACATTCTATAGGAATATATTTGTTTCAATGAAACTACAGCTGAAAGCAATTATGGGTATTTGGAATCCCTGTAACAAAATTAAAATTAAAAAATCCTGGGAGCTCTTCTGGCTACAAAGTTTTAAGTTAGTGGCACTCGCGTGGGAATTGAGACTGCAAGTTCATGTCCCTGTTCCATCCAAATTGGAACCAGAATTGGAACTGAAAATTGGATCGGGGTCATCTGCATTTCAGGAAAGTGTCTTGCTCGGCAAGCCAGTAAGTCAACATCTTCAATCCATCAAACTTTTTTCATTTAAATAATTCCTGAATAAGAAGGCTTCAGCTTCTTCCAAGCTATGCAGAGGAGACACTTGTACCTGGTCCCCCACATTGTCCTGACTCTCCTAAGCCATGTGGCAGTTCCAAGAACAGTCTCTCAGTTTCAATAGACCCACCCCTTCCTAGTAAACTAATAACATCAAAAGCTTTGCTAAACAGTATTTCTGTATGCCAGCTGGCATTTCTATGAAGATCTGGGTTGCCACTGACTATAGCACTGAAGAGATGTTCTGTCTGGTCCCACAGATGGAGCTTCGAAACATGGAGAGGGAACTGGAGAGATGCAGGTTCCCCAGACTCCCTTGACATCTATCCTCAGTTCCTGGGTCCAAGGCTGGAAAGTAGAGGAGGGAAGAAATATGGGGGACTTGCCCCCAGATGGGATGGGAAGCAGAACTTTCCTGGAGCAGTTTTTGTTTTCTTATGGGGAAAGGCTGGTAAATGGAAATTTAGAAATTTGTCATCTATTTGAAATATTGAACTCTTGTTTATTTCATTCTTTCCCTGGATTTACAAGAGCTATTTTCATCCAAAGTAAAATAAAAAACACAGGCAAGCTAGCATGTGTGGCAACCAGCTTCTTCCTGTCTCACAGAGGCCTATTATGAAGGCCTATTTTCACTTGCCTTTTTCTCCCCAAAGAGATGTTAAACTCAGTTTTTAAAGGGCTTTATGGTATAATCAAACCAGCTCATCACAGCAGGCATTCGCATCTTTTTCTCATATTATTATAAAGTCTGCTTTCAAGTATGTTTGTATCCCATTGCATTTTGGGAATTCCGGAGATTATAAATAAAAGTGTCTTCTTTTCCTGAAAGAACCTCACGGCAGGTTCTTTTAACAAATGCTTTTCTGCACAACATTAGAGAATGCAGTGTAAAGTTCACTGTTATGGGAAAAATGTTCCTCCCACTTATTAAAGACTTATTTTAGGCACATGAGTTTAAGACATACCTTTAAAAGGTTGACTTTTTGAAAAGCACAACAAACCCTTTGTCTTCTCAAAGTATATGTTTACTTTGCCACTTCCAGGCTATAACGTAATTAGATTGTTGCTTGTTTACTTATTGCACATATTTTCTAAAGCACACAGATCAACCTGAAAACAGCATTTTTTCACCTGGAGTCAGCATATAGGCATGACCTTATCAGAAATTGCCAGATGGATACAGGCAGGCAGCAAGAGAGCTATGTGAAAAGTAGAGATTTTCATTTGCACTTTTTGACAAGGCTTTCTGAGAGATGTGAAAAAGATTGTTAGTCCTTCTTCAGTGAAGGCTGGATTCATGCAAACAAATCCAATGGGAAATTCATATTAAGTCTGCCAGCTTTGTCTGTTCTGTGAAATGACAGATTTGTATGCAAATAAGACCATTAGGATTTCAGAGAAAATAGTGGTGATTTAAATCATTTAGTTAAAAGAAAAGTTTTCAGCTAACCCTGAGATGTTACACAATACTTCATGGAGGGTTGGTTATATAGAAAACTCAGAAATTCTGAGAATTCCAGAAAAAGTTCCACCCAAATGAAAGCAATAATGACATGTTCAAAATGTCAACTAACTGGTTATACAAGACACTTTTATCTTTTATCTGTTTTTTTTTTTTTTTTAAAGTGTATGCTAGATGTCTTCTCTTCCACATTTCTGCAACAAAATGAGGAAGATCAGAAGAAAAAAATGGGAATTAATCATAATTGTTGCTGAAATAAGAAGATGATAACCAACAGCCCTCTTCATTGATGAAAACAGTAACATTTTCCATGGGTAAGATATGTTCTTTCAGGAATGTGACTCACAAACAGAAAATCAATAAGGAGAAAGTTCAAATTCTGCTGCCTGTGTACTAAATGTTCGCTGAGCAAAATAAGAGCTTACTAGGCAGATCTGCAGTCTATTGAGTTTTGCAATACTTCTCAGTTTGAATCTGGTGTAGAAGTAGCCCAGCTGGAATTGAGACTTACTATGCACTCCCACTGTGTAGTTTCACAAACTAACAAGAGAAAATGAGTTTTTTGAAAAAATATGGGAAATAGCTTGTAAAAAGAATGCTTCTTTCTGTGAAGAAATGGGCTTCCAATTATTTTCAGAGCTGATTGCAACAGGAATTCAACACATCATACACATCAGCAGGGAGGAAAAAGTATGATCATTGCTGTTGGTACACAAATGTTTATAAACCTCTCCTGAAAAAGTTTTACCCACAGAATCAAAATGTAAGATAGTTTTAAAATCAGCTGCATCCTAGTTCAGTAAATGTTTACCTTTACTACTGTCATATAAATGTGTGTTCATGTTTTTGCTCTTGCCAACTACCACTGAATTAAATTAAAAATATATAGGCTATTATTTTTCAGAATCAATGACTTCACAGAACATTACAATAGGAACTCAAAGAACCCACTGAGTTCAGTTTTAATTTTATAATATTCTGTTTAATAATGTCTATTAAAACATCCATTAAAAGACCATCATGCTAATTTAACTGGGAACATATAATAGATGCCATTGGAAAGCTTCCATTAAATTAATGTTAGAGACTTAATGTCTTAAATAGATGTTGTTATTAACAATATCTTAAATAGATGCTGCTATGAAAAAAAAGTAATGCAACATTAATTAAAAGCAAGCTAGGACTTCACTGGCAAAAGTCCTTACTGAACAGACACCAAACTATTAGCAATAACAAAATATTTTCCTCTTTGGTTCTCTATCTTTTACATTCCCCCCCTATTTTCCCTTCAGAGTAAAGACTTCAACCGCACTATGTAATTACAAAAATGCATATAAAACATATGCTACCACAGGGATAGAAAGATTTTTAGTTTCTTTCTCTCATATGTATATATAATTTTTTAATGCAAAGTTCAAAAGAACCAAAGAAGTCTTTATGCGCCATTTTTTTTTTGATGCTAATTTCTGTGTACTTATCGGCATATATTTATCATTTTCAAGATATTCTTTTTTCTTTCCACCTAATTCATAATAGTCCATAAAGCTATAAAGCTACTGAAGGGCAAGAAAAGAAATGACAATATTTGTATGATGATATTTGACTGCTATTAGACAGAAACATATATGTAGGTCTCATCACATACACCGATGATGGAGCTGAAGAAAGTGCAAAACAATGTAAAAGCCAAAAGAACTGGCTTATTACAAATGTCGCACTGTTACATATCTTAGAGGTAATATCCAGGTTAATAAGGCATTTCCTCACCTTGAAATGCAAGCTAAAGTACTCTCTTAACTCAGGGATGGGATACAAGGTAACTTCATTTTTTAGCTTGAAAGTCATTGCTTTCCTCTGTCATCGTAGAACTGGAAAAAAAACAGAGCAGAAGTAAATACATGGGAAAGAAAATATCATGAAGATAATGCTCATAGTCACATCTCTGATAGGAAACAAGATTTACATCACATTGTAGGCTCATATTTCCTGACATTTGTCCTAGCATATTATGATCAAAGAACTAAAGCAGTCACAGGGAAACACCATAGAAAGGATTAAATTAAATGATTATGTAAACTTCTGAAGGAAGACAGCTTTCACTTCACATCCTGACTGCTAGAAACCTTTTAGAGTATATTTAGAGGCTGCCTCTTTTTTCAGTATAGCAGGCTCTTGCTTAGAGATCCCCCTGATGCTTTTAGCTCATTTTATTAGTTATGCGTTGCCCTACAGTTACCATCCCCTTGAACTGAACTGGCTGCCAAACTAACAGCTGATACTTGCAACACATTCACCAGTGCCAGCCAGGAAGACACCATGACCAAGCTGCAAAGAAGGGTAAGGTCTCAAAAATTCCAGTGAAGTAATGTTAGCTTGACAGGTGATTGAAAATCTCAGGGACAATGCTGAGAAGAAACAATACACTGTGTACCAAATCTCCATATTTCTAATGAAGAATTATTGCAAGGAAGTAAGAGAGTTTTACATTTAAAAATAAAAAAAAAAAAAAAAGACTTCCCTGTTCTAACCTCAGTTGCTTAATATATTTCAGGCAGAGAATTCAATTCAGTGAAAGCTAAGGGAATTGAACACTGAAAGGATTTTTAAAACAGATTGGACAGGTTTATAGCCTATGTAAAACAAAAATAATCAGATCTTATTCATGTACTAAACTGATTACCTTCAACTACAGTACTGCACTACTGGCAAGGTCATGAGGGAATGGGAGGAGGGCTGTAAAAGGTAGTTGGATCACATTTAGCCCAACACTGGCTGGGATATTTCCAGATGAAAAGAACAGGGAGAAAGCATGGCTGATGCTCACGTTAATAGATCTTTCCTTCAAGCAGAAGATTATCTGATGTTTTATGAAGTGTTTTTTTCTTTGTTTGTTTTTTGGTTTTGTTTGTTTTTAACTTCCCATTTTCATTTTACTTTGTAGAACTAGTTACAACCAATTGCCAAAAGTAGATATGAAATATGTGTGGTCCTATTTGGCAGCTATCAGCCACCAAGCTCTCTAAAGAAGTTTTTTGTTTTTTAACTTACAGGCTCTCCCTTATCTTCATTCCCTTCAGAGGAAAAGATACTTTTAAAAATCATGCCCATCTCCTACAACCCGAATTATCCAAACCCTTACATCTCGGAATATCAACTGGGCAAAAAGAGCAAAGGGAATAATAAATGTCATTATGCCGGTTTCACACTTTACACCTGTTTTGAACAGCTACACCAAAGAAAGCAGTGAAGAATCAGACTTCGGTAGTCTTTACATGCAGTTATAGAGGCCTTTTATAGAGGCTAGTTAAAAAAAAAAAAAGTATTAATTGTCATAAAGGTGTCGCTGCCATTGGCAGGGAGTTGGAATTATGATCTTTAAGGTCCTTTCCAACCCAAACTATGCTGTGATTCTGTGTGACAAAATTAATGCATAACATTTTACCTATGCATCTTGGATAATAAATAGAGAGAAGAGTAGATAGATAATGTATTAATGACTGCCAGCTAGTGAAGTTACACTTCACTGAAGAGCTGAATGGTATTTAAAATTTGCCTGACTGAGATTCTCTGAGATGACCCATGCTTATTTTATTTTTAATTTAAACTGACCTATGAGGAAATATTTGGTGTTTCCTTATACCATGTTTATTACAAGAATTCAGAGCTATAGAAACAAACTCATGTGTGCAAGTATATGAACTAAAATTGATTAAAATTTTGTAGACATGATTTTTTCATACAAGTTTGCAAACAAATGCAGTAAAATGTTTTTACTAATATTTTAAATCACTATTTTGAACCATTTATCAATTTATAATTAATAAGTTGCTTTTATCAAATTAAGACATTCAACAGTATTTTAGAAACATTTTAGCCAACCAAAGCACATATAAAAAAAAATAAATTAATGAACTTTTATTAAACTTATGGCTCTCACAAAGAGGGGAAAAATCCATTTTGAGTGTTGAGACGCTGAAGTGGTTTTAGATCTTTCAAAACACTCATTTTTAAGCTTTTAAATTAATACCAATAGAAAGAAAACCCAAACTCATGCATTGTCTCTCTGACAACAAAATGCTTAATCTGTAGTACACTGTTAGAAATAAAAAACTTCAACAAATGGCCTAGGCAATAAAGGAGTTCCTGAAGCTAATGGCTGAGTCATTCCTCTCATTTCATGGTTCCCCTCAATATTAAAGCCCACTGCAGAGTCACATGTCAGTCAATGACTTCCAGTGACAAACCTTTCAGAACAAAGATAATCACTTAATAAAGACTCCTTAATTTTGATGGTTAAATTGTCCATGAAGCAGGAGGATGTGTTTTGAGAGTTGGCACTGGTAAGCAGCAAGGCTGTCATGGAAAGGCCAGCCATGGAAAATGATCTTGGGTTGAATGGCAGAGATTATTCATTTTATATTCACAAAGGAAAGAAATGCATAGAAAGACAAAGTAATTTTTTTTATAAAATATTTATTCTTTTTTAAAAGGAAAAAAACTGATAAACTTTGACAAAATGAAGGAATTGTTCAGTTTTAACAACCAGACTTAGGTCTCCAGTACTTGCATGCAAGGGAAGATTTAAATTCCTTCCAGTCCATGGATGCGAAAGAGTCTAGAATTTATATACCAAACAACACTGGGGTTAAAAAACCTCCAGACTAGTGCTCTGCTAGGTGACTGACTACTTTCAAGAAGGCCATTTCAGAAAAAGTAGAAAGCATATTCAGAAGGGAAGAAAGACTGGTTAGTAAAAAAATACTCATTTAAGGGGTCAAAAAGTGTATGCAGAGACAAGAGAGGATTTGAAAATAAATAAATAAATAAATAAATAAAAGGTTCTTCAGCAATACGAGTGAAAAGAGAACAAATATACAGGGGTTTCATAGAGTAGGAAAAGAAAGCAAACATACAAGCTTTGGCAGGATGCTTTTGGTACAACAAAGAATTTGTTATTTTTCAGAACAGAACTAGGAAAAAACTAGGAGCTCAAAGTATGAGGGCAATACGAAGAAAATGGATATAGATATTTTCCACTATTTCCACCAATTTTGGTAGAATAACCATACAAACTTACATGTTCAACAGTGTGCATTTTTAATAAGTCTTTTCAGTAAGAAGTGCTACAATACAATTGAAGAATAGAAAAAAGTAGTACTAATACTTTCAGTAGACATTAAACATAATCCAAGCAAGTACGAACTTGTTATTTTGTCTGCATATGGTAAGAAAAAATTGAGGAAATATGACAAAAAAATGTCCAAAAGTAGATTGTGTGAGAGTGGTCTGATAATGCATTTTCTGGAGAAAGTCAACACAGCAGACCTTAACTGTGTTAATATGTGAAGCACTGGCCACTAAGTCAAATGGAAAATTGTCAGTGAAGCTGGAGAAGCCAGCCTCTAATAAAACGGGGAATAAAATGACCTATCCAAGGGAGATAGAAATGAGTAGCGATGAAAGAACAGTAGTAGGCTGAAGGAAGGTAGTTAGTTGTTTTTCCAGGGGTTTGATTTTCTCTGATAATTTCACTAATAAGAGTGGCACCAGCAATAGGTAAAAATTTCCTAGTGATTAAAAGGCAAAACAGAGAATGAGCGGAGTAGCAAGGATCTAGAACAGCCTTCCTAGGAAGATGGAGCTCTATGCATCCTTCAGGACAAGATGCAATAATTGATATAAAGGCAACGATTAGATCTGATGACAGAGGTTGCTTTCAGATATTGCATTCACCATGATGCTTCAGAACCAAAAAGCCTACTTCAACCTTTTATTTTAATTTGCATTTCACAAACCACATGCTAAACTGGCATGGATATTACTTCCCATTTGGATGCATAAGTAGTTTACGTGTTCTTTGAACAGTCTGCCCACAGTATACAGATGCTCTGGAGTTAGGAAGATAGTGCTTGTAAATCTGACTGGATCCACTTGCCAGCTTTACAGTGCCAGTGAAGCTTGTAACATATGCACTGGGACACAACTCTCATACCAGATCAGACAGAACAAGAATAAAGATTGGTTAGATATTTTGGCAAGGCAATAAGGACACTAATAGAGCATATGCCAACGGTACTTAATCTTTAACATTTTACCATGGAATTCTCAGTCTAGATTTAAATGCACTGCCTGTTCTTCCTTCCAAATTAACCAAACTTTGCATCTCATAACTATTTTACTAATAGATCTTTAGATCTATTCACTTTAGATCACCCAGATGCTAAACTCTTCAGCTGGAAAGGTGAGATGTGAGCTCAACTGCTCATCAAGAAAGCAAGAAAGGATTTTCATATGTCACCAGGATTTTCTAGATGATGCTTCATGTCTTGGAGAGCAGCACAAAGAATTGCTGGAGTCCATATTCTGTTCATCCTGTAGCAGCTAGCACCAACAAGTGAAATTGCACATTCTGCAAACAAAAAAGTGCAGGTTAATTCTTGTGTTTTGTTGTTGTTGTTGTTTTTATTGTTTTACTCCAGGTTGTGTGCTAGGTTTTAACTGAACTCGAATCTGAGTAAAATTACATTTAAGAACCCTTTCTTTAAAACTGATTGTGTTCTTAACTTTAATTCATTGCACTTGAGGAAATTGTCCTGTTCTGCTGGAGGTGTATTTGGTGGTATGACCACTCTGTTGTGCCAGCTCTTCAGTGAAAACATAGCCTAATACTATATCTTTGCTGAAGAATTAATGTCAGTGCTAGGAATTAACTTGTTAAGAACTAAATGGTTTCTCCTGTACTTGTGGGCAGGCATTTAACAGACATGCTCCCTCTCCTAGGTTTTAAGTTTACAATGAAGCCTTCAGAAGCCTGGATGGAAAGGCTGCTTTGCTGCTGCCTCTGGCACAGATTCTCTTACTGTAGCTTTTAAACTGCTTCACTGTTCTCCTTTTTCCCTTGATTATATATTCATACATAAAAGTAAGTGTGGAGTAAGTGTCTGCCTTATAAATGCAGTGTCCCTGAATGTAGAGCTGTTATCTGCAGAGAACATTTATTCATTGGGGGCCTGCAAGGCCACTGTGTGAGCAGTAATATAATCTGACTGCAGCTGCATGTAGCTGAGGGTAGCCATTCCACCAAGCCTTACAGTTGCTGACCTCAGGAATGCTGTGTTTACAGCGAGTAACAGAAAGGAACCAGACCCAAGAACAGGTGGCCTTGAGTTGTGTGAACAGCCTACAGGGTTTTAAACAGTTCTGATTTATTCAGTGTGACAGTCCCTGTATAATAAGGTTGGACTTGGAGATTGCAAAAAAAATATGGTTTCCACTTTTTTTTGTGTGTGTGTGTGAGTATGATAAGGAAAATAGGTTATAGCTTTTAATGTAAATGATTGACATGCACTCCATCATCACTTTAAGGTTCTGAACAGCACTGCTCGTGCACACATCCTGTTTCCCCTACTATTCTACAGTCTCTCAGCCAACAGATCTCAGGTAGAACTTCTCATCTCTTGAATCCCAGTTGATCCTTCTTTACGATTTGCTACCTTCTACCGTGGTGGTCATGTTCCTAATAATCTCAGACTAATAAGTAGCACTGAAATGAATTATTGAGCTATCTTTTTATTTTTCTGTTATACCTCTTTTCCTTTCTTTATATCTGGATTTTGTCAAATTTAGATCCCAATTCTTCAATCAAACTAATACATTCAGTGGAACTATAAAATAGGCAGGTAGGTCCACCCACAAAAAAAAAAAAAAAAATCTTTACCTAGAAAACTCCCTTGGACAAGAATCTTTCATGCTTACCTTTGCCATCCTCCCACTGAGGTAAATGAGACATCTCACAACAACATCCTTTTCTCTGGTCTTAAACACATTTGTTCTTGTCTCAACAAAGCTGCCTGTTGTTGACAAAAATTTAGCAACTACAGCTTGCTCTTGGGGTTAAACATAATCAGTTATGTTTTCAGTATAGAGTAATAAAAGACCTGGCTGAATATATACAACAGCCTAACTTGTTCCATTTGTTACCTCTAAAATATTAGAAGTTGCGAGGTAAAAATAAAAAATGTATATATAGAAAACTTTGACAACTTGGCAAAAGCATGTCCCTGTGAAACTCTTTCCTGCTAGATGTTTCTTTCAGAGACGTTCACCTGCACTGACTTGTTGATGGGGCTGTGACACAACCATATTGGCACTAAGTATGCTGGGCACTTCTGCTCTAAAATGGCTCTGTCAAAGCATCTAAGTGCAGTTCTCAGTCCTGTCATGAAGGAAAATCTTGGTAGAACAAAAATTCTTTCCAGTTTTCTACTTTGCTGTACATTAATTCTTATTTACTCGTACCTTCACACCCATGAGGAAGTCCTTGACATTTCCAGCCCTGGGACTTTCTAGATGGGCCATTGCCATGGCTCCTCTAAATTCCCATGTCTTCATTCATGACCTGTTTTGTTCTCTCTGACCCACAGCAGAAGATTTCTGAAATACCCACGTACATTTAGAATAACACTGCTATTCCGCACCATTATGGCAGCAGACTGTATTCTATACTTGCCTTTTGTCAGCTTTCAAGTCAATGACCAGCTACAGGGCCTTGGAGACAAAGAAAAAACCTTTCTTTCTTGATGAGCAGATGAGTTTACACCTCACCTGAAACAGTCATTTGAAACTCACTGTAAAGACAGCCTGAAACCATTTAGAGAAGGTGTTACTGGTATGCAAAGTGGCCCCTCTCGAGGTGAATTATAAGATACCCTTGGAATTGCCTCTAATTATTAGTATCTAATGCACTTAAACATAATGATGATCAATAAGGCAGCCCAAAGATTTTAAGAAGGGGGGAAAGATCATACTGGGACATCTCCATCTTCTGTTAAACCACAAATATACATGAAGCATTTGCTGTCCTCTCTCATTACTCCACATGATTCTGCTAAAGAAAGTAGAAGCAGAAGGTAACCCCAACGATTTTCCATGTGATATTTATTTTTCATTTTATTCAAAGCCCCTGTTACTTATCTTCTTTGATCCTATCTATTTTTTATTCACTTACAATACTCTGTCACCACCTTAAAAATCACGAGTGCTAGCAGCACTGTAAACATTATTCAGCAAAACACATATATTCTAAGGTTTCACATGCCCCTGCTGGATCAATTGTTACAGAATGATCTGGAAAAAAAATATCATTTTTTTTCTTGAAATTCTGTCTAGCAGTATTGTACTCCTGTTCTTACTGAGATTACAATAATAATATAGAAAATGTGTTTTGGCTTCTATAGCTTTTTTCTGTTGTAGTTGTTTGTTTGTTTTTTTTGTCTTGATAAAGTGTCACTAGGAACTCTCTATGCCTGATAAAGTGATGGAAGCACATTTATATTTGATATAAGAAAGGTAGATGAAAGCAGGCAGAAAAAAATGCAATGTAAAAGCAAAGCAACCAGGTGTTCTCAAAAGATTATGTTTTTTATTTAAAAAAGCCATGCACATCTCCAGTCAAAAGGCAGGGATAGAAATTGAGAAGAATTTGAGCTGCACCATTTGCTCCAGAAGTAGTTTTTCACCTATCCTCTTCATCCATCTTTCTTTTCCATATAACTTGGTTGGGTGGGAGAAGAGGTAATAAAAGGCAATGAGGAAAGGTGGGCATGGCATTTTTGTTCCCTGGGAAATAAGTATCACTCTTCTACAAATCAGGATGCTGTAGCTGTCTGGGCTCATTTTGCATGTCAAACTAAATTACAATGCAAATTTTCTTCCTCCATTTGCTTATTCTAAGGTCTAGCTAATTACAAATGTTTAATAGTCTTACTAAGATCACCCTGTGGAAACATTAGAAAAATAGTCTTTTGCTTAGAATTGTGACTACAAGGTATTTTTAAGGTGAAAGTGGAGTCTTGAGTACTGTGTGTGTACCCATAAGGCGCATACAAGCATATGTTTATGTGTGCGCGCATATATGTATATGCATGCAGAACTACAGATCTTACAAGGAAAACAATAAAGGGCACTTTTTCAGGCCTTGGGGTAAGGAATTTAAGGATGACAAAAATAAAATTGTTTGGTGTGAATATAAAGGCTCCAGGAAGCATGAAGCAGCTTTATTCCAGTGTATTGATCCCTATCCATTTGTGGAAGAAAATTTCTGGCTTTTTTACAGTAGTTCCAAATTTCAATTAACTTCCTTCACAAATGCTTTGTGCAGTTAATTTCTCTAAGCTACTGGTTATCTCTCTTTTTTCTGTGGATTTATACAGTGCTTACCATAATGCATCACTGACACTCACTATTTCTATAAGTGAACACTGAATAAGCCAAGGAACTGAGTAGATTTTAACTGCTTTAAAGTACATTAGGTGGCATTCGTCATTGACAGAATGTTTACGAAGTCCTTTGGGGAAGGGGGTTCTTTCTTTTTCTTTCCTTCAGATTTTCTTAATGCAGAGATTCGTGAACTGCTTATTGAATTCCAACCTACAGTTCATGAATCACTTAGATGCTGGCCTGATTAAATAATAACAAGACCATTTCCATAGAAATGGACTCATTATTATGCTACTTTCAATATTTTCAGATGGCTGTTACAGGAAAAAAAAAAACAAAACACCACACTCTGAAAATACCTTTTGGGATACAGATTTGGTTTTTGAGGTAAGCAGTCCTGTGCTTAAAGATGGTACTTACTTTATTTCAGTATAGGAGTTTCCTTGTTCTGAATTGGGATACTAACTTGTTACTTTTCTTGTCCATAATAAAAGTTATTTGTGTGACTGAGTGTTTATCATCAGAATGAACAGCTTCTTTTGCAACCTAACATGCTGAATTGTATTGTATATAGCTTATGGATGTATCTTAGTCTAAGACAGAATGCCCAATGACTGAAAAAGGCTAAAAAATATTTACAGTTGAAATAAAATATTTTGGTGTTCCTAAATTAAAATGTTTTCAATCACTTTGCTGATGCAAGTATTTCAGTTTGAGCTTCTACAGTTCTAGATTGCATTACCCAGGAGACTACACAACCACTAATACTTGGCATTTGGTGCTCCTTTTCTGCTTTTAAACTAAATTTCCTGGCAGATATGTATATTTGTCATTTACTCAGAGTTAAGAGGCACCTTAATGTGTTAAGCAAATTTGGTAAAAGCATGACTGCATTGAAGACAAACCTGAGTAACTATTTTTTGGTAGCCACAGAAAAGTTGCAAGAGAATAATAAACCATTTTAGTTTAAGAGAATTATTAGTAAAAATAACGTTCCTATTAGCATATTATACAGCTTTCTCTCAGATGTGTATTTCTCCTGCAATTCAATTGTCAAAGGCTTCAATTTTTTCTTTGTTAGAAACTGTAATTATCAATTTCACTGCAATTCAATACATCTTTGTTTTTCTACCTCAGTTCATAAAAGTTGTGCACGTATAGCTGAAATCAATTGCAGTTTATTATTTGGCTATAAATGCTTCAATATTTAACAACTTTTTCTGTATGTTCAAGTCTGTTTCCACAAGAAAAGTGTTTTTTTTTTTTTTTTTCCTGGCACAGATGAAATAGAAATGAATATACCGAAGTCATCAAACTTTAGAATTTGAAGACTGAACATTATACAATTATGAAACATGTATGCTAATGCTGCTGAATCTCTCAACATGCAATATTTTTCAGAAAAAATATCAGCATCTCACATCTTCTCAAGTTCCAAAACTTCATGGAATCATAGAACTAGAAAATATAGTGGGTGGGAAGGACTTCTGGAGGTTTTCTTGTCCAACATCTCACTCAAAGAAAGCCACCTTTAAATATAAATTACTGGACCTTGTCTCAACTGAGTTTGAACATCTGTGAGGATGCTGTTTCTATAGACTCTTCCGGTAATATCTCTCAGTGTTTGAGTGCTCTCACTGCGATGAGTTTTTTCCTTATACCTAAACACAATTTCCCTTGCTGCAGTCTGCATCCATTTCTTCTCACCCTTTCATCATGCATTTCCAAAAAATGTCTGCCTCTATCTTATCTACACTCTCCTGTTAGGTACTTGTAAACTCCTAAAGGTCTCACTATAGCTTTCTCTTCTGCAGAATAGATGAACAGATACATCTTTCTCAGCCTCCCCTTGGCTCCAGCCGTCTGACCATCCTGGTGGCCCTCCACTGACTGGTCTGCTTTACTGTAGTGTTTCTTTAGCTAGAAGTTGTCATTACTTTATTGTTTTGTCATCAGCTTATTTCACTGATTGCTTGATGTCATAAAAATGACGACACTGTAAGGCCATACAATATGAAGCAAATTGTGAAAACATCTAAGTAACACCACTTCACTGGAAGTGTTCTCTTTTCTGATTTTTGTCACCTTTGGAGAACGTGATGTGATTCTAAAATTCTATTGGCAGAAAGACCTTTCCAGCTGCCAGGTGCAGAGGAAACTCTATTTTGGACACATGCCTCAAGATTTTTGTATATTCAAGGCTGGTATTTTTTTGACTTGTAAGGAAAAGTGACTGTGAAGTTTTATAATTTTGAATGTTATTTAACAAAGATATTATGTATCATGTTCTCTACAGCTTACTTGCTGTATATTTGCTATATGACTAGGGCATCATCTGCAAGTATTTATTTTGTAATTTGTAAACATAGCTTCCTTTAATGTTAATCATCATCTGAGCTGTGCTGTCCAAGTTAAATTTTCTCACACTTTTAATATTAGTTATACAACTTTCTCCTGTATAAAAAAATTATCAAGTAGACAATGATTTCAAATGACATGTCTTTTCAGTGGCAGGTAAAGTAATTTCTCTTTACAGTTTAAGAGAGAAACTAGTTCCTTTAGTAGTAAATGTTACAATAATATAAAAATAAAGGTATGTACAGATACTGCTGGTTTAGCAGTCCCTTTGGGGTGCGAATATTCATAGCTGCCTTAGTCACTCTCAATTATTTGCTTTTTCTGGCTATATTATTCTGTCTTTAAGTTGTTCATTTTCTCAATTCAGAGAAAACACATTTTTCTTTCCAGTTGCACTAAATGGTTCTACTTAAACACTCTCCTCAACAGCACAGTCTATACAAGCAGTATAATACAGCAAAGCCTCATGAGGAATGAACTACTGCTATTTTTATAGGATGCAAACTGGATTAAAATTTGCAAAGAGTCCTGGTATAATCCTTACTTATAAACTTTCAGGGTCTGCCAGAAGAAAATGGCTTATTACTGTATTTCAAAGCTCTCACTTTAACATAGTACACAGCCAATAAGAAATACTAATTCCCCTATGAATCATAAACAAGAAGCAAACTATTCCAAATGAAGCTACTGCAATGCTTTGTGTTCCAGGTTTTAAATTTAGCTCAATCTTGGAACAATACAAAAGAATAATCACTTTTAAGCTTTCGTGGTTAGCTTTTGCTAAATGTATAGGTTTCCACAGGATTAATTTTACATTGGGAAGAAACTTTAATCAGCAATTACATTCCTTAATATTGCTTTGCAAATGTTTGTCTGATTGATTGATGAATTTTAAGCTTGCTTTTGTTCCAGTGACAAAGGAACCATAACAAGAGGTGGTCATCTTCACACTAACACTGAATTCAGCCCTCCAGCTACCACCTGGGGCTTGCTAGTGTAAAGTATTTTGCCTCTTGTGAATGTGGTCAGTTTGAGAGACTCTTCATGGCTGGAAATTGGAGTATTTTGGGCAGAGGGAGCTGTCTGTTGGTTGTTGTTGAAGAGACAGGCACAGCTGTAGTTTCATCTCATTTATAATCTGTCTAGCAAATGCAACCTCATTTATTTATAACCCCTAATGCAATAAAGTAAGTAATTTGAAAGAAAACAAATTATTGGTCTCAAAATGTCTGGCTGCTGATCATAAGCTTCTCTCTTGGTGATTTCTAACCATAATGCTCACGCATATTTTAGTGAGAGAACTAATAGCAATCAAAAATATCTTGGGAAGTGAGGCAAGCTTGACTTTAACAAAGAAGCTTGCATTCAAGCTACTTTATTGTTCCAGCAAGACTACTGAAGTGGGAACTCTGTAAATGAACTTGGAGGATTAGTGCCTCTGTTCTCAATTTGATATAGTTCACAGCATTTTCAAATTGGGATATTAAAAGGGAGGGGATTACTGGATATTTATACCATAAACTAAATCATATAGTGTTTTTCTGTCAAAACACTGCTTTAGTGTGAATCAGACTTGTTGGATTCCACCTGTTGTCTAATCTCTATGTTAGAAAATTGCAAATTAAAGTCTCAGAATAGGGGGAAAGGGGAACAAAAAATCAACCTTTCTTCACTGACATGTGCCATTTTCTGGCTGTTGATTGTTTTTGCATTTCACAACTTGCAGTTTCATTTCTGTTTCTTTAAAGAGTTCACTTAAGTGAACACCATGTAGAACAATTTTTTCTGCCTCATTGCTTTGAAGGCTGGAGCTCCTCCCCCCCAAGATGTGACCACCTGGTGTGCTTTATTGATAAAAGCAACAGTGGATATATGTACTTCTCTATCAACAAGTGCTCTTTAATTTGGTGTGGACTTTCAAGAGGAAAATTTATTGTGTTGTGCTGTCCTGAAGATATGCTGTCAATGTACTGAAGTCTAAGCCATATTTTGAAAAGAACCTTGATGCTCTGGGAAATGCCTTTAGGGCTGTAAATGAACATCCTCCACTGATAATTATGGAGTTGCCAAAGTTAGCTAATGTTTATGTAGCAGCAACATGAAATTAAATATTTTTGTACTCTTCTGTGCTAGGGCTAGAATAGAAGTCCAGGAAGAAAACTTAAAAACTTATCTTGAACCATGTAGGTTCCAGTAAACAGTAAGGAAAACTATATTACTTGTTTCAAGAGCCATTGGAATTTTAAGAAGAAAAAAACAAAATTCTAATTTTTCAAAGGGCAAAATTGGTGAGTATGCATATAATTATTTTTAAAATTGGCAAACAACTTGGGGAGATTACATAACTTTTTTTTTTTTTTTTTCCTCAAGTATTTGAAGCATTTTTATATGTTTTTAAACTGAAAGAAGTTGCTTTTCTGGTTAGAGAGTTATTTCTTGTGCATCCTTCCAAATTGTGAGGCTGTTTGGTTATTGCAGATATCCTGAAAGCAAGACAGCCTATGACTATGCAAGAATAAATCAGCCCAATTTCCTTCTATCAGTCCATTTTATTTAGGCTGAAGACTCCTATCCTTTTGCTTTAAGGAAGAAATAATGCTTGTCTGCTGCTCTCAACAACAAAGGAATATTATCTAAACAAGGGTCACAGTGTATCTTTATTGGCCACTGCAGTGTCCCACTTGTCCATCATGGAGATACAATGCTGTATAGCAGCCTATTAGGAATGATAAGTGTGGTTAAATGAAATCAAGTGGTTTGAAAAAGAATAGGGAAAGATGGAGATGCAAAGACAAAGGAAGACAAGAAGAGAGGGAGATACCAGAGAGAAGATGAAAGAATGATGACCCCCTTTCTCCCACGTGTCCAATTCAACTTAGTGTGGCAAGGAGAAGGAGCCTATAAAAATTTGAACCTGGTACCTCCTGTTTTGGCTGCTGGGACAAGGAGAAGAAATGCCATTAGGAAACTACTGTAAACCAGCAGCAAAGGATCAGTAGCCCAAAAACATCACAGACAACACAGAACAGGGGCTGGGAGGAGTTACAAGCAAACACAGTGAGGGTGGTCAAAGCACCAGGAGATCTGATGGGAGCAGGAAGCTTGGCTTTATTTTTAGAGGTAAAACTAGGGAAGAAAAGACTTAAGATTTCAGGTAGGTCTCAAGGTCTCTCTGAAGATCCTTTTCTGGCATCACTTGGTCTCTGGGAAGGCTGCATGGCTAGACAGAATGCCTCCTCCTTGCTCCTTGTACCCACATTATTATTCCTCTGTTCTGTCTCTGTGGCTGGCTGTCCTTGGCCAGTGCAGCTGATTACATAGCTAATCTGCCTGAAGATGTTCATTCCCCACTTCTTTCAGCTTTCTATATATTAAATAATATTCTTCTATTAAATATCCTGTCCTGAAATCATAGGTAACCCTGAAAAGCAGGTGATATAATAGAAAAAATAATATGTAAAACAAAACTATATATATATGCTTAGTAGTATTATTAATGAGAAAAAAATACCCCTCCCAAACAAAAATGAAACCAACCAACCAAAGAAACAAAACAAAACAAACAAACAAACAAACAAACAGAAAAACCATTCTCCATTTGCCAAAAAGGATCCAAGTCTTCAGTAATTTTTGGATTAAACACTGAGCATATTTTCAGTGAGGATATTCTTTTTGATCTTTGAAAGTTAAGTGCTTCAGTGAATTATTTCCATAACACGTTCTTGGGAAATATTTACTTTATGTACAAAACACCAGTGAACTGTACCTCTCCAAACAATTAGGATGTTTAGTCATACAACAGTTACATGCAAGTAACAAGATACTGACAAGACTAATGGAGAAGGTTTTATCAAAATGACTACTCTATTGCTTGAAAGGAAAGAAATTATAGCAAGGGCTGCAAAGAAGAAAATTACATGTTGTCACCATTTATTTTACTCAGAAGGAAAGTTGTGTTTTTCCATGCTCAGTGTAGCAGCAAATTCAAAGAAAAGAGCCACATATAAATGTTGTATAATTCCAGATAAAATAAAGCTACAGTATAAGCTTCAAGGAAAAATCCAAAATGCTGAGCCACCATCATGACCTCTTATTTCCTTGTGACCAGCTGAGTGATCATGCCTAGATCAAACATAAAACATGCCTCCTCTTATGTAGGACCTGTGATACAGAATAGCTTTCCTGTATGGCGTAAGGAAAGTGTCCACTCAAGCACAAGTCTACCTAAAAGCATTCTGAATGATGAAGTAAATTGCAAGAATTATACGGCATACAGTGGTGCTACTGCAACTCTGTCTCTGGAAAGTTAGTCAGAAAAGCAGAGCGACTATTCACACCTTCAGGTTAGACATTTAAAGCACCTGTCATATACATTCAAAAAAAGCTGTGTGTTAATGACACACGGTTACCATGCCTATCTTTATGTGTAGAGCCAAGTAGGCCTTTTCTAAAGTCATAAATTATATGGTGTAATTGAAATCTGTTTTAAAATCGATTCAGTTAACTCAGTGTCTCTGAATTCACTGACGCAAATCTAACAGGAAAAAATAGGTTTAAACTGATTAAAGAGACTGTACACAAAGACTGGATACAATCCCTCTTTCTGTAGCCCTGGCAAATGCAGAGAGAGTCTGGATTTATTCAACAGAAACCTATGGCCTAACAATATATGAGTTTGTTTTTCAAAGAGAGGTAGGATGACCAGAACTTATTGAAACAGTTTGTTCCATCTTGCTCCTGTTTGCATCATGTCTCACTTAAGGTCATTTCTCTCACGAGCATTAAATTCAGAAACATTTTCTTAAAAATTTCTATTTCAGTGCATCATGAATCACTTTCACTTAACAAGTGACAAAGTTCAGGATTGCATGAAATTGCTGCCAAAAGGGAGTGAGACACCTTGGTGAGGTTTAACTCATTTAGAATCCCTTAAATCCTGCAGAAGCAACACACTGAAATCTTGGAGAAATGCTCTGCTCAGCATCGTGTTCAGAGATTGATATTGCAACTAGCATGACAAGGCCAAAGATAGTCCTTGGCAGCTCTGATCTCATACAACATGAAGGGGAACACTTCTCTTTTCCCTTTCTTCAGGTGTACTGCCTCCAGCATTCACTGTGCATCAAAGCTACCTACAATCTCCTAAGAACAAAACTTTTTATCTATAATCTTATACTCCACAACATGCAGCCACAGCCATGCGTAATTTTTTATAGATATTTCTGTTCTGTAGTCAGCAGACTTGTACCATGATTACATAGTTGGTTTTGTTATAATTATTATTTATTTTATTTTATATTTTATTTTATTTTAATTTTATTTTACTTTATTTTATTTTATTATTTTATTTTTGATTACTGCCCCTTAAAGTATCCCTAGTGCTTACACTCTTATCTTATTTATCATCTCTAAAATCCTATGTGGCACTCATTTATGGTTGTGGCTGTTCTATGAATGTGATTGACAGGTGGGATAGTATAGCTGTTGATGCTTGTAGGACATTTCAGTACTGAAGGCACCAAGTATCTACAGTCCTTCCAAGGCTATAACTTCCCTCCTCGCATCACAGAAACACAGAATCATTTAGTTTGGAAAAGACCTTTAAGATCATCAAGTCTAACAATCAACCCAACATTACAAGTCTGCTGGTAAAACATGTTCCTAAGCGTCATATCCGCCTCTTAAATACCTCCAGTGAAGGGGACTCCACCGCTTCCCTGTTCCAATGCATAACCACCTTTTCTGTGAAAAAAATCTTCCTGATATTCAACCTAAATCTCCACTGGCGCAACTTGAGGTCATTACTTCATGTCCTGTCACCTGTCATCTGAGAAAAGACACTGACAACCTCCTCTCAGGCAGTTGTAGATTGTGATGAGGTCTCCCCTCAGCCTCCTTTTCTCCAGACTAAACAACCCCAGTTTCCTCAGCTGCTCCTCAAAAGTCCTGTTTTCTAGTCTCTTCACAAGCTATGTTGCTCTTCTCTGCACACACTTGAACAACTAAATGTCCTTGTAGTGAGGGGCTCAAAACTGAACACAGTACTCGAGGTGCCGCCTCACCAGAGCTGACTACAGAGGAACAATCACTTCCCCAGTCCTGCTGGCTGCATTATTTCTGATGCAGGCCTGAAAGCCATTGGCCTTCCTGGCCATCTTCTATTTCCTCTAAGAAAAAGGGATGTAGAAATAAGGAAAATATCTTCCCCTATAATTGTTCTGTTAATGGCATACAGGAAACAAAAAAAACACGGAAGAACTGAGTTCATATTTTGCCCTCTACCTATTGACATTCAAGTCCAAATGCTCTAAATCCTTCAGTATAGCACCTTTTTGCTCTTACTGATAGCAGAAATTTGCCCATTGAATTTAGCAGGACAAAAGCAAGCCTTTGATGGAGTATCTCATCTAGATGCATGCTGCATCTTTTTATATGTTTAGCAGCAATGAAATAAAAAAGCATACCTACCTTCATTGTTACTAGGTTAGTACACTGTTTTCTTTTTTGTTTGTTTGTTTGATTGTTTTTTAAGACCAACCTCAGGAATGACAATGTAATGGATACCAAATCACTAGTAATATACATTTGTCCCAGTTTCTTCTTTTATACTTTTTATACTTAACAGTGTTTCATTACAGACCTTAGAGCTTCCTTAGCTGGGTTAGAAACTGGCTGGATAGCCTGGCCCAGAGAGTTGTGGTGAATGGAGTCAAATCTGGTTGGAGGCTGGTCACAAGTGGTGTCCCCCAGGGCTCGGTACTGGGGCTGGTCCTCTTTAATATCTTTATCGATGATCTGGATGAGGGCGTCCAGTGCACCCCCAGTAAGTTTGCAGATGACACCAAGCTAAGTGCGTGTGTCGATCTGCTCGAGGGAAGGAAGGCTCTGCAGGAGGATCTGGATAGGCTGGACCGATGGGCTGAGGTCAACTGTATGAAGTTCAACAAGGCCAAGTGCCGGGTCCTGCACCTGGGGCGCAACAACCCCAAGCAGAGCTACAGGCTGGGAGATGAGTGGTTGGAAAGCTGCCTGGCCGAGAAGGACCTGGGAGTATTGGTTGATAGTCGGCTGAATATGAGCCAGCAGTGTGCTCAGGTGGCCAAGAAGGCCAACAGCATCCTGGCCTGTATAAGAAGCAGTGTGGCCAGCAGGTCTAGGGAAGTGATTGTGCCCCTGTACTCGGCTCTGGTGAGGCCGCACCTTGAGTACTGTGTTCAGTTTTGGGCCCCTCGCTACAGGAAGGACATGGACGTGCTCGAGCGAGTCCAGAGAAGGGCGACCAAGCTGGTGAGGGGTCTGGAGAACAAGTCTTACGAGCAGCGGCTGAGGGAGCTGGGCTTGTTCAGCCTGGAGAAGAGGAGGCTCGGGGGCGACCTTATCGCTCTCTACAGTTACCTTAAAGGAGGCTGTAGTGAGGTGGGGGTTGGTCTGTTCTCCCACGTGCCTGGTGACAGGACGAGGGGGAATGGGCGAAAGTTGCGCCAGGGGAGTTTTAAGTTGGATGTTAGGAAGTACTTCTTTACCGAAAGGGTTATTAAGCATTGGAATGGGCTGCCCAGGGAGGTGGTGGAGTCACCATCCCTGGAGGTCTTTAAAAGATGTTTAGATGTAGAGCTTAGCGATATGGTTTAGTGGAGTACTTAGTGTTAGGTCGGAGGTTGGACTAGGTGATCTTGAGGTCTCTTCCAACCTAGAAATCTGTGTCTGTGTCTGTGTCTGTGTCTGTGTCTTAGCATACGGGACAAAGGTTATTTTTATACACACCAAATTGATTTTCATTATTAAAATAAATTTGTGATTTTTTTGAAATTTGTGAGGAACTGTCACTTCCCATTGTCTAAACTTATTAAGCTGTCTTCTTGGGAGAAAACAATAGGGTTGCATCAACAAGGCTGACATTTATTTTAAACTTCTGCTCTAAAATCTGCAGTTAACAAGGTCAAAAATCTTTGGGTGAATTATGGGACAAGAATACTTAAGATGATTTGCAGCAGCGATTTATTACAAAACCAAAATTGTATTGTCAGGAGGAAGCAGATATGTAGTGAATATGAACAAAATACAGTCCATCTACTTTACATGCTGTCAAGTGTTAAAGGCAGGAATGATTCACAACTGTACAAATGTGCAATTCTGAAACTGTACGAACTATTTCCTCTTGTATCAGACTTTGAGAAGAAATAGGTTTGCATATGGGTAGTGTGTAGAAAATGATAGTTTCATCTTTTTTCCCCTCCCTAAGACAGGAAATCCTGGATGTGATGGATTTCCTGCCTGGATGCCATCCTGCACAACGTGCTCTAGGTGATTCTGCTTGGCAGGGGGGTTGGACCAGATGACCTTCAGAGGTCCCTTCCAACCTCGGCCATTCTGTGATTCTGTGATTCTGTGAAATGATTGCCCTAGATTTAATTAAGCTGCAGAGTAATTGAAATGAATAAGAAAAAAATATGCTGGAAATGCATTAATCTGTGCATTTAAAACTTTCCCTCAATAGGTCCCTTCTCTAAGATTACCTTTTCTGTCTTCCAAGCAATGGTAGATACCCAGGCCATTTTTTAATTTTTACACTTTACAGGTGTACAGAATCTCCTGTGTAGCTATGCATTCCCCTTGAAAAGCTGTTGCAGTGTGCATCAGAAGTAGTTGAGTGAAGTCTCTGAGAGGCTAGAAGACATCATTGAAGTGCCGGTTTGGATGAAAACCACATCCTGAATTCCCCAAAAGGAAACACTGAGAAAGCTACAAGGAAGCTTCTCTCATCTGTACGCCCTTTGAGGACACATTTGTACTTAGGCCTCATGCACTGCATGTTGAACAGACAACTAAGATGCCAGCTCTAAACACGTTCCTTCCTTTTCTGTATTGTAACATTATTGTTAAATAACCTAATAATTCAATTAAAATACATCTCAGTGTACAGCAAAACAAATTCTCTCAAAGCCCTACTTTACCATTTCACTGAAGCTTGGAAGAGAGACTCCACAGAAGCAGGAGGTGCTCTGATCCTGTTAGATCAGGAGTAGAGAGAGACTGAGCAGTAGTTGAGTCTCCCCATTTGAAAATCAGTCTATATCTAATTAGTGAATCCTTGCCATAGCCCTGGGAGGTATATAAATATTGCCATCCTGTTTTACAGGAACATTATATGGAGGGGATGATTTCTTCTGTTTTATAAAAAATGTCATTAACCAGTTAAACAAAGGCAAATTAGGCAGTAATATACTGTGATCGTGCCTTATAAAGTACAGTTTATACACTTCTGTATACAGCTGATTACAATTCTAGCTTATATGCTACAGAACCTTTGTATTTACTGTTTTATCCAATGCTTTACAGTTTTGTTAACTTTCTCAGCCATGAAGTGTTTTATCTCAGAACAAATGATGAGCTATATTCTGGAAACCGACTAACAGTAGGGTTGTTATCAATTTTCATTGCAAAGGGAGGAGATTTATTTGTGTATAAGAAAGTCACTGACTTGCTGGTAAAAAGGTATCCAGTCTTTCCTAACTCCTGAGAAGTATGCTGCAAAATGAAATAAAATTCCTAACATCTGAACGCAGCACAACAGAACAAGTGAGGTAAAAATACTGGTGTATTTTCTCCTTCTAAAGCTCCATTCTTTTACACTGGTAATAGTTATTGGGTTGGGGAGGAAGGTGGCTTTTTACAGCTCCTGGTAGGGCAGAAAATAAAGATAATATCATAATAATCATTATAATGTAAAGGAAAAATTTTGTGCTCTGAATAAAACTGTACTTAGTCTCTGGGTTGATTGCAAGTTTGTCTGATAAACTTACTGAGTGATCATTTGAGCATTTTAAAATATCCCTTAGCAAGCAAAATAATATGATAGTAGGTGTGCTTTTCTTGGGGCTATCTGTTGAATCTGGGAATCAGATTCAATAAGAACCAGGATGCTGTTTAAGATGACAGTACTATCCTATATATCATCATCTGAGAATACCTTGTGTTTATTTCCACTGCTCAGAGAAATCAGTCCAGAATGCATTATTTCTTTGCACTTTCTGCCTTTATTATTTAGTGAAAATAATATATATTTTTTTTCCTTTAAGTGGGTTTCACTTGAAAATAACCAGAAGAGTCACAACTGATTTTGAACATCTTGAAGGAATCTATTAAGCAAATAAAGTGCACTTTGGGGCTTCCATATTGACGAGTTGAAAGAAAGACATTTTCAAATCGATGCATGCTTGGGAATGCTAATGAGCAGTCTTGGATATATGACTAAAGAGCAGAGTTAGAATGCTAGTAAGTAGTCATTTTCCCCAGGCTGCTGCCAAACAATAGCTAAAAATTTTATTTTCACCACAAAAGCTTCTTCATCTGTACAAGGTTTCCCTTTCCCTTTCCCTTTCCCTTTCCCTTTCCCTTTCCCTTTCCCTTTCCCTTTCCCTTTCCCTTTCCCTTTCCCTTTCCCTTTCCTTTTCCCTTTCCCTTCTCTCTTTCCCTTCTCCCTTTCTCTTCTCCCTTTCCCTTTATCTTTGTCTTTCTTTTCTTTGGGAAATGTGATAGGGAAATAACTCCAACTTGACTGCAAGTACTTCTTCACTGGACAACTGATTTCTTCATTTGAACAGCCAAACTTTACAAAATGTAAGTCAGGATTACTTACAGGTAATTCTCAAAATTTCAGTAAGTCAGGCTGGAAGAGCACATAATATTCTAAATATGTACATATTTATACATATTTTTGAAACCACTGAAGTTTCTTCCCATATATAAGGTCAGGTTTGTTTTATTACTGTTTGTATCTCACCAACTTAAGACCTTATAAGAGCTTAGCACTATTAGTAAATCCTTGTGCTTTCCTAGTGTTATGCCTGAGGTGCTTCCAGGCCTGGAAGACTGTATGTTCCCTTCCCTCAAAATGACGTTACCAACCTGCAGGACTAAGAACAACCAAAGATGCCAACTGGAAAAGCCAGAAAGTTTACATATAAAACAGGAAATATGCCTCTTTTAGAAGCTTTATAAATGTGTTATATACAAAGATAGAAGTTTTATGATGCATTTGTATTATCATTGAAAGGGACCTGGACAAGCTTGAGAAGTGGGCCCATGTGAACTGCATGAGGCTCAACAATCCAAGTGCAAGGTGCTGCACCTGTGTTGAGGACAGACTGAGAGAAGAGAGCATTGAGAGCAGCCCTGTAGAGAAAGACCTGGGAGTTCTAGAGGACGAAAATCTTAACGTGAGCCAGAAGTACTCACTTGCAGCACAGAAGGTGAACTGCATCCTGGGCTGCATCAAAAGAGGAGTAGTCAGCAGGTTGAGGGAGGTGATTGTGCCCCTCTACTCTGCCATTGTGAGGTCACACTTGAAGTGCTGTGTCCAGGTCTTGGGTCCCCAGCACAAGAAGGATGTTGATAGGAGGGCTGGAGCACCCCTCCTATGAAGCCACGCTGAGAGAGCTAGGGATGTTCAGCCTAAAGAAGAGAAGGCTCCAGGGTGACATTATTGCAACTTTTCAGTACCTGAAGGGAGCTTCTAAAAAAGATCGAGCGCAACTTTTTGCTTGGTAAGATAGTGATGGGGCAACGAGGAATGGTTTTAAACTAAAAGAGGGTAGATTTAGATTAGGAGTTGGGAGAAAATTCTTCCCTTGGAGGGTGGTGAGGCAGTGGAACAGGTTGCCCAGAGAGGTTGTGGATGCCCAGTCTCTGGAGGTGTTCAAGGCCAGGTTGGATGAAGTCCTGGGCAACCTGATCTAGTGGGTGGCATCCCTGCCCATGGCAGGGGGCTTGGAACTAGATGAACTTTAGGGTCCCTTCCAACCCAAGCCATTCTATGATTCTATGAATCAATGGATATGAAAAGATAGGGTCCAAATATGAGACAATAAAGAGTAGCTACCACTGAAAAATTAAGGTCTGAGCATGGAAAAAGATGATAGCAAAATTTTAAATTATTTCAAAAAGTAAAGAGAGAAGTAATTAAAAGCATGGAAATTTTCCATTACTTCTATTAAAGGAGTTTATATTGAACAAACATTGTGAAATACATAAATGAACCATGAAGGAGACGGACAGTAAAGACAAAAATGCTGAGAGAACACCAAAAGCATATGTTTCTTGGTCCAGAGACCATTAAAAGGAAAAATCAGTATCAACCAAGTTTAAAAGTAATGTAAAACTCCTAAGTGACCATAACTGTCCAAACAGGAAAGAATGATGGAGTAGTTCAATTACACTGAACATAAATTAAACATATTTGGCAATGAGTTCTAATAGCAAGATATAGTGACTTTTATACAAGTGAAGTCTCCAGAAGAAATAACTTCTCCTACATATTGACTAGAAGTTTGAAAAATTTAATTTATGCTAAAGATTCTTTCAAAAGACAATGTCACCTTGCAGTTATCTACAATGGGAAATGTAATGAGACCCATCAGTTCTTCTAAAAATAACACCCATATTTTGCTTTCAAAATTGCTATCAACAAAGTGGTTATTTAAATATTTTACGTGATTTTTTTCTGAACTTTAGTTCTTTGTATAGAAATATATATTTATATATATTATGTAGTTGAATATGATTTTATGGAGCACGAAAGATTTGCACAGCCAACATTTCACTCCTGAAATCTTCCTTTTACTCATAATAAAAATGGTCATGTTAAACATGTCTGTTGAAAATGGTCATGGTGATGTATCTAACTTTATTGAAGTTGCCTTATGATATCACAACTGTTTGCATTAGTCTCTTTTCAGCCCCAAAGACAAGTTCCTTCTGTCATCATCCCATTACTTTTTAAAAGAGATCTGACAGGCCTAAACATTCTGTTTATCTAACTCCTGATTGAGAACCAAACTTCTGCACTGCCAGATAACCACTTATCTTCAAGCAACATAGTATTCTAAAACTGTCGCAGGTTGCAGTTATTAATAATTGCATCTGCTGCAGCCCCAGCCCTTGGAATGCACCCCAAGCAGTGCTACAGACTGGGAGATGAGTGGTTACAAAGCTGCCTGGCAGAGAAGGACCTGGGAGTGTTGGTTGATAGTTGACTGAATAGGAGCCAGCAGTGTGCTCAGGTGGCCAGGAACGCCAACAGCATCCTGGCTTGTATAAGGAACAATGTGGCCAGCAGGGCTAGGGAGGTGATTGTCCCCCTGTACTCGGCTCTGGTGAGGCCGCACCTCGAGTACTGTGTTCAGTTTTGGGCCCCTCACTACAAGAAGGACATCGAGGTGCTCGAGAGAGTCCAGAGAAGGGCAACAAAGCTGGTGCGGGGTCTGGAGAATAAGTCTTACGAGGAGCAGCTGAGGGAGCTGGGCTTGTTCAGCCTGGAGAAGAGGAGGCTCGGGTGACCTTATTGCTCTCTGTAAGTACCTTAAAGGAGGCTGTAGCGAGGTGGGGGTTGGTCTATTCTCCCACGTGCCTGGTGACAGGACGAGGGGGAATGGGCTAAAGTTGCGCCAGGGGAGGTTTAGGTTGGTTATTAGGAAGAACTTTACCGAAAAGGTTGTTAGGCATTGGAATAGGCTGCCCAGGGAAGTGGTTGAGTCACCATCCCTGGAGGTCTTTAAAAGACATTTAGATGTAGAGCTTAGCGTTATGGTTTAGTGGAGGTCTTGTTAGTGTTAGGACAGAGGTTGGACTAGGTGATCTTGGAGGTCTTTTCCAACCTAGATGATTCTGTGATTCTATGGTATTTTATTAGAAGATTGTGCCTTCCAGAAAGATGCTTTCTAGTTTGGAAGCTGCTATGTCATTATTCAACTATGAAAGTGTACAGAGTACTGCATAAACCCATATACATATCCAAGGCCTCCTACCTAACTGCATTGACTTTGTAGCATGATTCTGCTGATGACTGAAGAAAGGATATGATGAGCACAACAGACATCAAGGTAGGAAAGTGTTGCTTTTGAATTACTAATACCATAGGAATTCACTGGAATTATCTTTTAAAATCCAGTTATCATAAGCAATGTGTTCCAACAGTGTGAATACTAAGGCAAGGCTATTTCCTAGGCATTATTATTTTTAAAATATCTAATCCTCAATTTCAAAGCATCAAATGCAATGTATTTGCTTCAGCCATTAATGATAACTAAAGCTAAATCAAAGAGACTAAAAATTCTAAATCATAAGACCTGGAATGATATTTAGGAAAAGTAGAAAATTCTGGTTTCACTCCTTTCAAAGGTCAAACAGGAATAAATAAAATGAGACCCAGCCCTGAACTTTTATTAAAGCAATGTGATCTTGCCTTTGCATGGTGTCTTTTTGCCTGAGCACTGTACAAACATTAATAACATTATAAGTTCTGTAAGCTGTAGAGTCTCCTTTTTACTGATAGGAGAAAGTGAGGAATAGAAAAAGTTATGGTCTAAACTCTCAGTTGTGCTACTTAGATGTTACTAAGACAGCTTTGCTTAATTTGTGCTACTACAGAATAGCCAAAATTCGCAATAAATTTAACAGAAGATGTGAATCCATAGTTAATGGGCTCAGATCTGAATCTGCTGAAGATGCACCCTTAAAAATTAAACATGATGTCCATAGTCACACGTAGGCAGTAGGAGTGTCACTAGAAAGTTCTGTTTGAACTTTTGTCTTGGGATTCACATATAGCAATACCAGTGGAACAGGTAGTGTACCCTTTGTATGTATAAAAATTGTTTTATAACTTGGGTTTAGTTTCTTTAGGGCAAAAATCAGTCTTAACCTGGATTATTCTGAATGGTCAGCCTCTTTGAAGCCAAGCCAATTTAAATTAGCCTAGACAGTGGGTCAGTCCAGCAACTTGTGTTTGGGCTTGCATTTTGTAAAATGTTAATGCATTAATTCTTCTCTTTAGCTGGTACACACAGCTCCCTTACAAACATCTTTTAAATCTAGATCACTGTTGTATTTTCTAGAAAAAAAGAACAAAACAAACATATGTGTGTACCATAGAACAGAACATAGTGTAGGTACATTTCAGTTACATCACAGAATCACAGAATCGTCTAGGTTGGAAGAGACCTCCAAGATCATCTAGTCCAACCTCTGTCCTAACACTAACAAGACCTCCACTAAACCATATCACTAAGGACTACATGTAAATGTCTTTTAAAGACCTCCAGGGACGGTGACTGAACCACTTCCCTGGGCAGCCCATTCCAATGCCTAACAACCCTTTCAGTAAAGAAGTTCTTCCTAATATCCAACCTAAACCTCCCCTGGCGCAACTTTAGCCCATTCCCCCTCGTCCTGTCACCAGGCACGTGGGAGAATAGACCAACCCCCACCTCGCTACAGCCTCCTTTAAGGTACTTACAGAGAGCAATAAGGTCACCCGAGCCTCCTCTTCTCCAGGCTGAACAACCCCAGCTCCCTCAGCCGCTCCTCGTAAGACTTATTCTCCAGACCCCGCACCAGCTTTGTTGCCCTTCTCTGGACTCTCTCGAGCACCTCGATGTCCTTCTTGTAGTGAGGGGCCCAAAACTGAACACAGTACTCGAGGTGCGGCCTCACCAGAGCCGAGTACAGGGGCACAATCACTTCCCTAGACCTGCTGGCCACACTGCTTCTTATACAGGCCAGGATGCTGTTGGCCTTCTTGGCCACCTGAGCACACTGCTGGCTCATATTCAGCCGACTATCAACCAGTATTCCCAGGTCCTTCTCTGCCAGGCAGCTTTCCAACCACTCATCTCCCAGCCTGTAGCTCTGCTTGGGGTTGTTGCGCCCCAGGTGCAGGACCCGGCACTTGGCCTTGTTGAACTTCATACAGTTGACCTCAGCCCATTGGTCCAGCCTATCCAGATCCTCCTGCAGAGCCTTTCTTCCCTCGAGCAGATCGACACACGCACTTAGCTTGGTGTCATCTGCAAACTTACTGAGGGTGCACTTGGTCCCCTCATCCAGGTCATCGATAAAGATATTAAAGAGGACTGGCCCCAGCACTGAGCCCTGGGGGACTCCACTAGTAACCGGCCTCCAACTGGATTTGGCTCCATTCACCACAACTCTTTGGGCCTGGCCATCCAGCCAGTTTTTAACCCAACAAAGCGTACGCCAGTCCAAGCCATGAGCAGCCAGTTTCTTGAGGAGAATGTTGTGGGAAACGGTGTCAAAAGCCTTACTGAAGTCAAGGTAGATCACATCCACAGCCTTCCCCTCATCCACCAAGCGTGTCACTTGGTCATGGAAGGAGATCAGGTTCGTCAAGCAGGACCTACCTTTCATAAACCCATGCTGACTGGGCCTGATCGGCTGGTTGCCCTTCAAATGCCTCGTGACGACATTCAAGATAATCTGCTCCATGAGCTTCCCTGGCACTGATGTCAAACTAACAGGCCTATAGTTCCCCAGGTCTACCCTCCGGCCCTTCTTGTAGATGGGCGTCACATTTGCTAGCCGCCAGTCGACCAGGACCTCTCCTGATAGCCAGGACTGCCAATAAATGATGGAAAGAGGCTTGGCCAGCTCCTCCGCCAGTTCTCTCAGTACCCTTGGGTGGATCCCATCTGGCCCCATCGACTTGCGTACATCCAAGTGCTGTAGCATGAGTGTGAATATAAGAAACAGCCAGTACATCAAACCAATGGTCTGCCAATGGTCTGCACTGTTCTGTCTGCTACTGAGTAAAGTTACTCAGGAAGAACAAGCAACCCTGACCATTTCCACTGGTTGTCTCCCAGCATCCACAATCATTAGATGGGTGATGGCTAGAGTATTCCTTTAGTATTTGTTTATGGATATTTGTCCATGAATTTATTGAATCCCTTTATGAATCTGCTGATATTGTAAGTCTCTACAAGCTGTTGAGGAATTAATTGTAGAAGTTCACTATCTTCTATGTAAAGCAATTTCTTTTACTGATTTTCTAATAGTTTCATTGAATACCCTCTAGTTCTTTTACTGTGGTATTTGCTGAATAACGGTTTGCTTTCACATTACTCAGCAGCACCCTCATGACTTCATTGTAACCCCTTCCTATTTTTTTTCCCTCTCTAAACTGAGACATTATAGCCTTTTTTTTTGTCTCTTGCTGTAGTCACTTGCTCCATCCATTTAATCATTTCAATTGCCCTTCTCCAGATCTTCTGTAGCTCCCTACCATCTCAATAAACATGCATGCCAGGTGAAACTGATTGCATCAAGTTATGTTGGGTTGGGCATCCTTGCACTGTTCTTTTGTGTGTGGTGCAGTCCTGCTACAGAAATGTGATTTTATATCTTCAGACTGCAATAGCAAAACTGCCCCCCATTTCCATCCATTAAGATCAAAATAGGTACAGTAGCTCTCATTGTATGAAAAAAAGGTTTTTCACTTTTAACTGAAAGAAGAGTACAGGAGGCTATTTAATTAAGCTTTTAGAATGGATTTGAAGATGCTCGCAATCTCCAGAAAAGCTTATTTTTACTCATTTTGTGCCAAACTTCACAAAATTACTGCTTGATTATGCATTGTCCCAGCACAAAGCAGCTTGTGCACTGTGATTGCCTGGTTTAAATTGAATTTTAAAATATAACTTCCAACTAAAATCCAGATTCTCAAACTTTTTTATACATAAAAATAATAAGGTTCTTTTAATTTTTCCATGGTCTTAAAAAGCATATGCCTCTAGAAATGTGAGCAATTCCCACATCAAATCCATCAAGTAGGAAGAGACAAACAGTTTTATTAAACACAATTATTAACCTAAACTGTTCAGAAGAAGGAGAGACGTGAGCTGGTCATTGACTTATTTGGCTAAATAGATTCTTTATCTCCACTTCTGGGACAACTGTATTAGTGACCTGGTTGTGTTACAGCTTTTTCATCTGTTAGCCAAGTGTTAGAAATATTGGCATTCAAAAGTCACATATTCTTCCTCAGACTCCTGTGTAACTATGAGCAAGCTACCCTAAAGTTTTGTTGTAACAAAATCCCATTTATTTAAAGCACACATTTAATTAAAAACATCTTAAAACTTATCTTGTGACTTCTCTTCAGTCAATTTCAGAGACCGAAAGTCTCTTAGAAGTCGACTTCTAAGTGATCCAAACACCCTTCTGTTCAACCAGAATAGTACGATACCTTCAGCATGTGAGTTGCCTGACTTACTTTGGAATATATTTACAACATAACATAACAAGATTCTTGGTTTGTTGCTGGGCTCTGATCATCCACATTGCTAATGAAGGGGTCCTCCAGACTCGTGTGCCCTTGGAGTGAACCCAGGAGACAAAACATGAGTTTTGAGTTGTGATAGCTCATTACTGGCCTTATTTCCCAAAAGCAATGGGGATGACATCCTGCCAGGTGTGTCTTTTTCCCTCTCCAGAGATTTTCAAATTACCCCAAACCTTGTCTGCTTGGCCTCCTGGCCTTCCCATAAACTCATGGCAGACCTCAGAGCATGGAACATATACTACCACCATTAGTCTATAAATATGTTGCTTTGTGGACCACTTCATTTCACACACTTCAAAGCAAAAGACACAAGTATATATAACTATAGACGTATGCCTTGGGATTGCAATCAGGGTACAAGAAGAGGCCTGGGCCAAATTGTCTGCTGTGTGGGAGCAACCAGTCTACTCTAAAGGAGGTTACTGAGAAGCACAGGGACAGATATTACCATTTACTGATGCCAGACACCCAGTTTAAGGCAGACGATTCCCTCAGTACGTCCATAGCCTCCTGGACATACTCATGTATTTCAAGCAGGAGATTTAGGAGCTCTTTAAAAATGGAACACAGCTGAAGTACTAGTGGTATATGTTTTATTAAAGCAGTGGCTCTAATGTCAGTTTATCAATTCCTTTTCTCCAAAGCTGTTGCTCACCAGAGTATAATAATTTTGATCTCTTCATACTGTCACAGCTTCTTGGTGAAGCTTGAAAATACCACAAGAATAAATGAGATCTTAGTTTACCTTAAAATAGACTTTAGCAGTTTTAAGATGAATGTAGTTTAAATATGGAGCAGGAAAAGGTCTCTCTGGAAAAAATATTTGGATTTCTGCCAAAGCCACTGCAAAGTTTTCCATTTCTCCGTTAGTTCAATCTTCAAGTGCTAGACTGAAAATTACTCTTGCTCTTCCTTACAAGGACTACTTTAAAATGGAAATTACTCTAAATTACCAGGCAATAATTTCTCTCAGGGAGCCTGCTTCTTTTTAATCCTGTCTACTTCTCTATTTTTGCCTATTTACACCATTCTTCAGAATATGCATCAGAGCATGATACATTGAGAACTTTCTTCCTGAAACCCTTAAGAACTGTCTACCATACAGGCAGGTAGGTAAACTCCTTCATCTGTATGACTTCAATAGTATCACTTCCATTTTGTTCTACAAGTAAATTATCTACCTATACATATATGCGCAACGCAAATGAGCCAAATCCTGTTTAAAATTGTATGTCTTCAGGACTTTATACAACAGTGCACTACAGGTTAGTAATTCCTTAAATCTTTCCCATTACTGAGATGAAAATTTCTCCTCTATACTGCACTGCTAAAACTATTGACAGGAGAAACAGCTATTTCTAAGTTTTCTAGTTACCTGAAAATTCTAGTGGAAAGATGTCATTTTCTATGCGAGAAGGATCAAATCATCCTTTCCACCATCCCACAGGGGAAATGGCAAAGTACCACATCAGTGAACCATTCATTTTGTATTGAACCACAATTTATTTTGCCAAACATTCTGCAGAACCTGAAACCCATAAGACGGAAAAAGTGAAGCCCAGCAGATGTATGTCCTTCTTAGTACTGTCTCCCTCTATAACCATTAGGGATTTCCTGTTAAATTTAACATGGAGGTGTTGTTCTCAGTACTTTTTTTGAACAGGAAAATTACAAGGGAAACAAATGTAGCAAGGGGAAAATTAGAAATCTTGTCGTCAGGAGGCAGGAGACTTCACCTTGATCTTCTAAAGTCCAGAGAGTTTCTTTGAGCTAATGCTGAGGGGAAAAAAAAAAAAAAAAAAAAGAGAAAAAGCACACCAAATTTATGTGGAGCTGTAAGATATAAATCCAGTCTGTTTCAATGGGTTTTGTAGACTCTAATTTGGAAGAGGGATGCTATAGACAAGAATGCTTTAGTTTTCAGTAGCCTATGGGGGAAAAAAAATATGTGTTTTTTTCTGTTTGTTCATGTTGTTGTTTGTTTATTTGCCTTAGCTCAGTATGATGCATTGTTTTTAGGGAAAGAAAATAAGTAGTAAAATTGTATGAAAGCCATTCTGGCCTGGTCTGTTATGTGTTCTTTTCAGGCACAATTCGATACTTGTTTCCTTTCCTTTCTGTTTCATAAATATATGATGATTTAAAAACTGCAAAATGAAGACATTAATAAGAATTACGTGTAGGAGAGAAAGGAGTGACAAGAGGTAGAGCTCACTGTGTTGAAAGTGCTGAGTCTTAGGAATGCTTAGGTCTATATTTCTTTTCTGCTTTCACGGGTAACTGCTTAGAACTGGTCTCCTCTGAGGGTACATGTTTAGTAGGACTGGCCTCATTCTTTACTTAGAAACTAGTTACATAAACAGCTGGTAAAGAAAGTATGCCATTTTACAATTATTGACATTAAAACAAGGCTGAGCCAGACATAAAAGTTGTGCTTAGCCTTGAATTTTTATAAAATTGATTCAGATAGTCCGACCTAAGCATTGCTATTAACACAGCTGAATTCATGGAGCATATATTAAAAGCAGACTTTGATACCATAACTAAATTAAAATTGATTTTATAATGGGAATGTCTTCCATTCCTTCCTTAGTTAAAAATCTCACTTCAAGCTAAATGGCCTGGGTTTGAAAGTCAGTGAAATCAAATCATTTATATGTGATGGCAGGCAAGATCATAATGAAGGAGAACTGTATGGACACAGAACTATTGATAACAATAAAAAAATGTATTATACACCACGTACTGTTCTTTCCTTTGCTGTTGTGCCATTGCTAGGCAACTGAAAATGGATGAATAATAGATTTCAGATATATATCTATACCCTTACACTAGGCTTCATTTGGAGAATCGTGAAAGGGCTATGTGAAATGCAAACATTATGTTTCTGATCAGGGTCTTTACTACTAAGGACAAGAAAATAGATTATTTCCAACATGAACAACTTTTGTTGATAAAAATCACAATGTACATGTATGATTTTTTATAATTTCAGACTTCTATTTAGTAACAGAGTATTTTCTCATACAATTTCCTGCTCCAATTTTTCATTTACTGTATTATGATATTGTACAAGTTATGCATCCCATAGTCAATGAAATCACCATTGGTGAGCAATGAGCATTTTACTCAGCATTTACATTTGAAAATGCTCATAAAATATACTTCAGTAGGGACTGTGTGCAGTTCTAACAGGTGATAACTCTTTCTACTTGAGTAGGTAGACTAATGACTTCTCTGTCATTTAAAATGCACTGTTATTTGACTCTCACTACCTTTTGTACGTGCTTCATCAAACACTAGAATTCTTATTTCTAACTGTTGCAACAGCAAGAGAAGAGAGACTCTGATACCAGAACATTAGAAGTGACTGATAATTCACACTTTCTCTGTAGCCTGCTGCTCCTTAAAAAAAAAATAAAATAAAAAAATCCCTTGATAATTAGTACCCTTTGTCAAAGCTTCAGTTAAAGTTTGATGAAAAAATATTCCTAAATGTCAAGAACCATGCAGTCTGATAAATATGGATGACATTTAAAAAGCAGAGGAGGTAGTTTATACAAAAGCAGAAGAGGGAAAGAGAAATGTAATATGTATTTACGGAAAAAAACAGTTTTTCCACCATGTATTCTCATCATATATTGACTATTTTGTACTCTTGGTTCTGTTTTTCAAGACGACTGTGACCCCTTTGTCTCATATCAAATGTCTCATCTGCATATTTTAGTGTTTCTTCATTGGAAAACAGTACATTTGAATGGCCCAGGTCCTTCCACTTGTAATCACTCAGTATAATTGATTGAGAAGACAGAGTCAGAGAACTCTCCAAATATTTTAATTCTTCAGAGTTGTTTAAATTTAGCAAAAAATGACACCCTCAGAAAATGAAATGACACATACCCATAAATTGCTAACTGTGATATAGATCAATCACATCCCTCAGTGATTACTCTTTAAACAAGTCTGTCTCACAAGCAGATTCAAAAGAATTGACTTTCTGAATGTTAACAAACAGAAGGGGAAGATCTTTCACTTCTAACAACCTTAAAAACTCTCTTGGAAAAATCGAAAGGCAAGGCTTTTTTTAACAGGTGGAAGCAGTAACCTAGGTTCTCCATAGTGAATTTATGCTGGGTGGGCCAGTACCTCCATTACTACAGCCTTTCTTGAAACAACACTCACTAAGAAAACTACAACAGAATGAAATATTATCATGTAATGAACAGCTAATTGAAAACTAATGTACAATGAAAAAGAAATAAGTGAATGAGCTTTCTGATGACAGGGTTAGAAATGTGTGTCAGTGAGACTACAATGACAGTATGAGTGAGAGAACCTGCCAGAGCTGAGAACATCAAGAATGTAAATGCAGTTGAATAATAAGTCCCCATCTTACACAACCAGCATTGACAGGGGCCCGGTGCCACTATCACTGTATTACCGTACCTGCTTGGGTTTACTTTTCAGGAGATGGCAGTAGAAACAACCAGAATCTCTTCACACTCTTGCCTGTAGAGTAACTGGACTATGCTGCCTGATAAGTGCCTGTCCTTGCAGTGCTTACTCCATGAGGACTCCATTCTCTACTCTCCGTAAGCTGCTACTTTTATCAAACTTCTGGAACTATGAATGTAGCTAGTCTGCAGAAATATGGTGGGAAATTTTGTGTCTGGACCAATTTCATGATGTTCATAATTATGTTTGACATGTTTATGAGGGTAAAACATACAACAATACTTTTCATAATTTATTTGAATATCAAACAATGTGAAGTAAATAGCTCTCAAATTATTTTGTTAATGGATCTTAACCATTATCTTAAAGATACATTGAAATAGTGTTCAGATGAAGGCAATAATATAAAGGAAATTTATATTTCCACCAAAACACACTTCTGTTTTCATACATGATCCAACCACCATGAGTTTATTTAATAATCTGAAAGCTGTTGGACAGCTCATTAAAAATGCTGTCCTTCAATTGCTGTCTTAAGGCCTCCATCAGTCTGAGGCATTACCTAAAGTGCAACTCCAACACTGACTAGTTGGACTCCCCTGTACTTTGCACAGGTGAATTACTATGGCATCAATTCTGGATTAACAAGAACTGAGGCCTGCATAAAAATTATGTGGGAGAACTGTTAAGTGAACCATCCCTAAACCCATGAATAGCTCATGCCACTCAGTGCCAATGTACTGTTCAAATGGAATCCTTTTTCCTCAGCTTTTTGAGGTAAATGGTTGATTTTCATATTACTGCAAGACTGGCTTGGTCCACATCCTTTCCCACTGATGCATGCTGAAGAACTGAAGGTCATAGCACTGTAATACTTCTCTGTGTAACAAGTGGCATAATTTGGCCTCAGATAGAAGAATGATCACCTTTTGGCAAACATCCCTTAAAGGAGGAATTAATGTATGGACATTGAAAAAGTGGACAAAACCCAGCAAGACAAAATATATGTGTACGTATGTATATTTCTCTAACTGATAAATAAGGCAGAAGATGAGGGAAGAGAAAAAACATTTGCAGTACTGAATTTGCAGTAAGACACAAATCTTCAAGCTCTCTCACAAGAAATGTGTCCAATTTTGTCACGGAGAAAACAGCTGTTCAGCCACTGATTTGCTAGCGTGCAGAGGTGTGACATTTTGTTACAGTATATGACATTTCATCATTTGCACTAGGAGAAGGTCCTCAGATAAGGACACAAGCCACCAGTTTCAATGCCTTTCCTTATTACTGTTTCATCCTCTGTCTGGTGAAGTCAGGGAGAGCTTTGCCACTGTTTTTGGAGGGACCAGAATTTAACCACCAAGAGTCTATGTCCTGCATTTAAATAACACATCTATATACTCAGGTCATTGTTTTCATTCACAGTATGGCTAAGCTAAATGTCCTAGAACACAGATAAAATACTTTTAGGTTATCAAAAGAATCAGTGACACATATGTACTTATACATCGCTGCAGAAACTGTCCAGAAACCATGTGGTTTTCTATATATATTGTATTTTAAGCCATAACCTTGCTTATCTGCTCTGCCCTTGTGTAGTCTACTGTGTTAGTTGTGGGTTTTTGTTTTTCATTGTTGATTTCTCAAGTGAGCTTTCCTTCTTGCACTGGACTGTTTGATATGCACAGCACAGCAGTACTTTTAACTGGAATAGTAGTTATACAGTGGGAAACGTGTTATTGTCATCTCTCCTCCTTCTGGGAGTGCTTTACAAAAATTGCTTTTCATGAAAAAATTCATTGTGTCTTCTTAAGGGTGATGGAATTCAAGTAGCACAAGACTAGTCAGAAGGTTATTTAAAATATAATCCCTTTGTTTAAATATTCACATCCCTTAGAAAGAGAAAAAGAAAAAAAAAGAAAAAAAGTAATACATTTTCAAAAAATAATAAAATATAACTCAGATGCTGTAGGTACTTTTTTATAAAACCATGTATTTGAGATTGAAAGCCATCTGATATTTTTTGTAGCATTGTCATCTTTTTCTACGAGAAATGTAAGAATATCTTTGTCTTCAGGAATAGCACTTCAGCATGAACTTTGAATCCCAACCCCCAGCCATCAGCTTCTTCCTAGATTAGCTGAGTGCATTGGGTCTATTTAACCATTAGCTTTTATTGAAGGATAGATGAATATCAGTCCCTGAAGAATAGTGAATTAGCTACTGCCTTGTAGCAAAGCATTTTCTCTTTTCACTCTACAATAGGTCTGCTATAAGCACAGCTTTTCATAATACAACTAGCAAGTAAAGTGGCAGGTCTGCAAAAGAAAATGGAAATCTTTTTGGGAAAAAAAAAAGTCTAATGTGCAAGGGTTCTTGCTTTCATTTTAGTAACCTTAGAATAAGGTGATCTTTCCAGAATAGACTTTTATGATAAAAGAATTTGACTGATGCTTAGCTGGTCCAAAAATATTCTAGTTAGTATTAAACAACATATGCTTCATAGTATATAGAAAAGTGATAACATCTTTTAAATGAGGGAAGTGAAATATAAAATACAGACACATGAACCCCCAAACAAAGAACAAACAAACAAAAAAACTCGATAAGGAGTATTTATTGTAGAAGAATATACTAATTTCTGCTTCTGTATCTATGTTTATCCCACTTATTTTCCCTTATTCCCAGGGAATGAATCTCTTATTGTTTCCCTCCATATGAGGCCAACAGAAATGATATGTTTAAGAAATAAGATGAATCAGAATTACTGGCTTTTTTCCCTTATTTGAAAATATCTGTGTTTACTTTAAAACAAATGTATAAAGGCCATATTCTATTCTTGTAGTTCTCATTTAAAGCTCACACAGGCCTCGGATTTCTTTCTTTTAAATTTAGAAGGATACACTTGCTAAGCAAGCATAAACGAATCTCCATGTTGTCTTCAACACAACTTACAAAAAGAAGGAACAAAGGAGCTACAGATGCTGATACCTCAGATCCTTGTAATCACAGTGCTAAAAACCTTAGAGGCAAACAACAGATGCTGTAGAGGTAGAAAAATACACCTGTCTGGACATTACAAATTATTTCTCCCCCTTTGAAGCATCAAGGACCACCAAGTTTAGTCACTTTGTATTTTAGTGGTAGGGGGCACCAGAAACACAAAACAAACAAACAAATCCAAACCAGGAATGGTAGCTTGCATTTGAAGCAAAGAAATACAGAACAGCCTCAGGAAAATACTAGAGTGCATTATCTCAGGCTCCATCAATGATCAAGAGAAGTCATGACATCCTATTTGTGGAAAAAAAGGCTTTTAAAGTAAAGGTGCAGGAAGGCAAGATGACTTACATCCTGGGTTTGTTTCTCCAGCAACTTGTCACAAGTGGCAAATTATAGATTTTCATAAGAAGAGCTACCGATTCACCGACTTTTAAAAATCAAAATTCAGAAAAAATGGGGGAGAGTGATGGTTCAGGTGACCTGTAATGTGCCCAGGGTTGTTGGAAGGGAACTTATAATTTATAAAAACTCCTTAAGTTCCTGTATGAAACGTGAATTTCCATTTAATTTACTTTACACATTCACGACACTCTGGCCTGCACCTTTGCTGATCACTCTATCCTCTCCTTCTTGATGAAAATACTTAAAGTAGAAAGCCCTCAAAGAAACAAAGAAGACAAATTTACAAAGCCTCGATGGGAAGGATATATTCCCTCTTTGGAGGTGAATGTAAAGATCCTGTGGCATCCTAAGGGCTTGTTCACTTTCTGTAACAAACATAAAGGCCTACTTTTAATCCACTTGGCCTTCATGACCTGGGAATCTGAGATCCCAGTTGCCTTTTGGGAGTACTTCACTTTCTCTTTCTAGACACAAGCTCAGGAAATCAGAGGCTGTTAATCGGGTATCATTGTTTGGTGCCTATGATCAGGCAACATTCTACTGGGTGGGATATAGGATGCTCAGTTCAAGTGATCAGAATCTGTCAAGAGGTTCGAAATAAAAACTTAAATTCAGAAATATTCTATTTGTCCCAACTTCTCCATAATTCTTACCCTTTCCTTCTGTGTAGTAGACGTAAAACCAAAACAAAATGCCCCCAAACACTTCTCATTTACTGCACAAAATTGAAAGTAACAATAATGAGGAGGTTGCTTCTGTTTTGTTTTGCTATTTAAGGAAATACAGTTAACAGTGTTCACAGTTTCTTGTTTTTCCTCAGCTAACTCCATAGTTGAGGAAGTGCAAAGTGCATCTTGCATGGTAAATATTGGACTACCACTAGGCAAAGCCTGCATGTGACAGAGCAGAAGAAACACACCAAAATAGTACTTGGCAGAACAAAGAAGGTTGTGTGATCACATTTGAAGACATTTATTTACATATTTTACAGAGGGTTAAACTAAGATCTAGCAACAGAATAGCATGTTGGTGAAAAAGGAGGAGACAAAAAGGAGTAGGTATATCCTGAAATACTTTGTTCATCTAGAAAGAAATCAGGTCCTACTCAGAAGCTGCACCAGCTCACAGAGAGTGCCTGGTGTCTCACCTTACAGAGTATGGCAGCCCTCATCCCATCCTTAAACAGCATCTCTGTAGGAAACCATGCGGGGAGGGAGAAAAATAACTGATTCAGAATGGGCTTAGGCCTGTGTTTAACTGATTGTGTACAAGTCTCCATTGCATCATCCACAGTCTAACCCCTGCATGCACCAAAAGAGAAAAGCTGTCTAAGATCTAAACGCAGGATTGAGAAATCAAGCAGTGTATCAATAGAGACTAGGCCTTTCTCTAACTAATGTTTAGGACTGGCCTGCTTTATAGGTGAATGCATTTTGAGTTATAGTTATCTACAATACAAGAGTGAACGGTAATTTAAGAAAATAAGGATAAACAGAGTATTATTGTTCAGGAATCAATAGTGCTACATGGGAATGAGTCATCTTTGATCAAAAAGAATTTGATACTTTCCAGAACTGATTTGTGTTGCCTTGTGACTGATGAAAATGGACAGTAAATGAAGCAGACCTTCTCTGGACACTGACAATATGATCTTGGTTGTTTCTGAATGACATCCTCCCACTGGTCATTTATAGTGGAGCCTTAACTCCATAACCTCTCAAAGGTCTACATATCTCATCTTCATGGATAACCAAAGAGTTACTAAACTATGAGATCTGAAAACATCTGGAATAGAAAGTTTCATTTCAAACCATGACACTGAAAGCTAAGAATATGCAGCAGTAGTGGTCAATAATAATCATATTTTTCAAGTTTGACAAAATCCACTCCCTTATATGCATGCACATGCTTTGGCTTGAGAAAAAAATGCAAACACACAGCAATATTCTCTCTCAAGTGGAGGCAGAATTGCAGTAGACTGATGTAGGCTAAGAAAAGTAAGACAGTACATAAACCTATTCCCTTGCTTGCTTGGTGGCAGCCACAGGGCCCAGCAGCTAAGTAGTAACAGAAGCACTCCTAGTGACATCTGGCTCCTTGGCAGGCTCCCCTACCTGCTCTGGAGTTGCCTCTAGGCTTGTCACATGGTTAGTTTGTTGATGGGCTGTCTGCAGCTCCAGACTACTTGACAAAAATCATTATAAAACATTGGAGGTATGTGAATTTTTTTAGAGTTGTATCATAACCCTTTGTCCAGTATGGCTAACACTTTTAAGATTCACTGCATCTTGGAAAACTACATTTGGGCACAGTATGTCCCAGATTTGTGTTTAAACACGGGCACTTTTTTCCTAAGTCCATTTTGGCCGTATGCACCACTTTCCTCAGCCATGAATTGCTCTGAAGCCAGTATTTCTGTCTGAGAGCTCTGCTGCAAAAAATACAGTCCATGCAACATAAAGGAAAAGCTTAGATTGCAGAGCATCTAGAACAATCAAGTGGCTGCAAAAGAACTAGCTACTATATTCATCTTCTAACTTCAAAAGTCACTGCGTTAATCAAAAAGGTAGCCACTATGGTTACTACCATAAGTGACATTTACTCTTTTCTCTATTGTGTTCTTTGGTGGACACATTTTGTGACTTTCCCATCTATTTAGATAAAACCATCCATTATTTGCTCACGCAGGAGCCACAGGCAAGTTTTATCACCTTTTGCCTGAAAATTCTTCATTCTTTGCAAGCTTTGATGAGTTTCATTCATCCTAGGGACTCAGGAGGTGAGAAAGTGGCCTCCTTGCAGCACTTTCTGGCTGTTTGTACGTCTGAGAGTCCCTTCCAGCACTTACAAACAACTGTTTCAGCTTCCTTAGTGTTTTCTAGGTCAATGGTTCAGAATCCTTGATCCTAGCCTTAGGACTGCAAAGATTAAATATCGCTAGCTTAGAAGCAGCCAGGTAGGGATACTGGCCAATTAACAGTGTCTCTCTCACTAAGGAGATTAATCTCTCTCTCTACCCCCCTCTCTCTCTCTCTTTCTTTCTTTTTCTTTTTCATTTTCTCCTTACTGCTTCCTGTAAAAATCCTCATTTGATTATCTCTGTGCCATCAGGCAAGACATCATCACACTGATAAACACAGTGTTTGGCATAATATACCAAAGCCCCTGAAGCTTGTGATTTGGAACAGGAACACTAACATGGTCTATTCTGTGGGCAGGTGCTGTTTTACTACATATGTTTGTAGATCATATTTCTTTTGAATGCACATTATCTTTCGTAGAAACTGATATAACTTCCATTTTGTTGCTATGCAAACTGCAAAGCATATATAATTCAAAATATGCAAGGAATTTTGTATTTTTCTACCCAATATATAGCTTATTCCTGTAGCCTAACATACAATAACTGAACAATCTGAAAATAAACTTAACTCATTTTGAAAATTAAAGTCAGAACAAGTCAGCTAAAAGTAACACCGTGACTACTATGTTAAAAATATTGACCTGCTTACAAAATTACTTTAAGCAACAACAAACTAAATAAGTATGATATTCCTCACAACAGCAGTGTTTACCATAAAAATCCACCCTGTTGAGGGGATGGCCTACAGCACTGCATTTCACACTCCTAGGGATGTCGATGCCTGAAGCTTAGTGGCTGGTATGCTGTGCTGACCGCTATTGTGGCACCAAATGAAAGACAGACTGGGAAACCCTGGCTGGTGAAGTTTGTTCTCATTCTGCCCCATGAGTTGAAGGCTGTAGGAAAAGCTGGTCACCACAGAGCATGTGCATCCAAAACCAGCATCTGACACAAAGCTGTCGCTGGGATTGTGCTCCAAAAGGTAACCGATGCAAGATAAATCCATGCATGTTTGTTAGCTTTGATTAAACTCATACATTGACCAACATTTTTTAGAAGTAATAGTTCAAAACTGAAACTTTACAATAGTTTAATTGTATTGTATTCTCTTCCTACTCATCCCCCAAATCTATGCAAAACAGTGGCATTAATTTGTCAGCCCACTGTGATTGCTAAGAAGGTCACTGATAACAGAGCATCAGTGCAAGCTGTGAAGTCTGAAGCATCATTTCAAATAAGATCAGAAAGACTTTGTCCCTCACTACTTGCAGGTCACTGACAGTCCCTTTTTTTTGCCGGTGTATTTATTCTTCCTATCACAAAAGTTTCAGTAATGTAATAAATTCAGAAATGTTTCAGGAATATAGGAGACTGGATCACCTCGAACCAGAAAGTAGCTTCATGAGCTCTCTTTCTAAAACGTAGATACTTTTCCACTTTGCACTGTTCAGACTGATATATTCTGGTCTTTAGTATATAAATCATATTTTACTGTTTGAAAACATACATTAATTTTTCATTCAATAAGATTCTTATTGGACACCAAAAAAGTAAAGTGAATTTAAACTTTTAATTCTATGAGCATATAAGAATATACTTTCATCATAGAAAACATTACAGTAATTTCAAAGGTTGGAAAAACTGATGACGTACTTCAGTTAGGGACCTCATCAGAATAAAAGAACAGAAGAAAGGAAATAGACCCATGGAACACATGTCATTCTATCTTCTTGTAAGGAAATGGGAGACAGGTGTCAAGATTAGGACAACCATAAAATCCTGGCTCAACTGGTACCCCCTACTTCCTGATCCGAGGAAAATACCCTTGTTAAGAAGGCAGTATCCCTGGAGATTTGCTGTTCCCATTCCCATGCTACATGTATTTCTGGCTTTGCAGTTTCGCAGCCCCAACAGCAACGGCTCTTAGGGGACTGGGTATACCTCTGCCAAGCACCTACCACCCATATTCATGGCTGACCCTCATTATTGTGCTCAGGGTGAGCTACTGCACAGCCTCTGATTTGTTTCTTGTGCTGGTTTCTTGCTGGGAGACTGGTGACGTTTTCAAGATGAATGAGATACCTGCAGACAATATTGAGAAGTAGGTATTAAATTATTTTTGTACTGAATCTAAACCCCTATATAGATGGTACATAAGATTAGATCTGGCCTTCATTTTTTCTATTTCGTTGGCTGTTGCACACCTTGTGTTAAGTTTCATAATTGAAGTATATCTGATATATAAATATTCTCTCATATCCTAGGAGACGTAATAGCATGAAGGCTATTCTAATTTATATTCATCTAGCCATGTTAATATACAGTAAGAAAAGCTGTAATTTTAATTAAAATGTAACTCTTATCAACAATCAGTATCAGGTATACATAAGCAACATCAATCAATCACTTGTAATTGGTCTTACTGTCAGCAAATTTCCATATAGCTCTCAATCCAGAAAGTAAGCAGATTCATAAGAACATGGATGTTGCAGGATGCCAGCTAACAAGTGTCCAGGGAAATGGTGAAAAGATTCACTGGAGCAGTTGTGTAAATGTCCATTAACATAACAATTTGTGGCAACAATTTCAATGAAATTAGTGAGACAAGAGGTGAGCATTATCAGTACAGAAACCTCAGTGGGTATTCAGTGTCCAACTTTGGTCAAGGCTCAACAGCAATGTCTGACAGCAAAGTGGCTCAGAGTGCTCTATTTCTGGAACACCTTTTGACAAAATGTTGGAGGTCTCTCTACCTACCTTTCCAAAAGATATTCTTAAGTTCCAAACCATCCATTTTATATTGGTTGTTTAATTCTTTTCTCCATTGATTGCAGTCTCACTAACTCATGCTAAAGAAGTGGAGTGCTTTGTAATCAAAATATAGAACCTTAAAAAGGTCAGAATTAGTTTAGCACATTATTATAATTTCCAAGATTGCATTAAAACTCCAAATCCTGATGCCCTGTTCAGTGAAAAAAATTATAATACTAAATGTAAAATGCACAACAGGATTCCACTCTCTTGATAAGAGGCCATAAAAGATTGGCAAATGATCCCATAATTACAGAGTGAAATGTAGTACAGAGTTTTATGTAAGAGAACATTAAATTGAGAAAATCACTCATTTAAAACTAAAGAAATAAAGTTAGATATGTTCTAGCGTGGCTCTGGGGAAACATGCTCTAATTGACACTGCTCTGAGAAGGTAATTGGACTAGCTGATCTCCAGAGGTCCCTTCTGACCTCAGACATTCTGAGAGTTTGTGATTCCTTCAAATATGCCTTCTATGTACAGACATTATATATTCAAACATAATTACAAGGTCTCATGATATTATTATCCACAAGAACCCTGACCTGTTCAGAGACTGATCTAAAGCTTACTGAAGGCCACAGGTGTTTTTCCAGTGGACTTCACCGTGCTTTAGATAAAATCCACAATTCATATGGTGCATGGTATCTCTTAAATGAGAGAAAAGGATTGGCTTTTGCTTTGAAATAATAATTATCACAGCAGCACAGAGCAAGACAGCAAGGAGTACAATTGCTGTCAACACAAATGATATTTAATTTATCAATGGATAGAGCATTAAACAAATTAATTGTCACTTAATATATTAAAAAGCTGTTTTTATTCACTGATTGGTGAGTGAAGGCCTGCATACATGTCTGTATTCTTTATCTGATCTGCCTATTTTGAGTCCATGCTTGCACTGAATTACTTTAGTATCAATTTGAAACAAATTCTTTCCCTTCAACTGAGCTATATTCTAAAATTATGCTAATCTGAATGTAACAGAACTGGGCCCAAGGTCAGGGGAACTGGCTAGACTCTTACCTCTGTCATGGCAGCTGTGTGTGTAGTGAACACAAAAGTTACTACTGCAAAGGTGTTTATTCAAAGTTTGCAGTACTTTAAGCTACCTAAATGTCATTAAATACTGACAAATACTTTATGACAGTTGACTACAATGACTCTGTGAAAATAAGGAATAATTAGGTATTCCTTCTTTGATAGCTGCTTAGTTTTAACTTTCCCTTTTGATTATTTTATTTACATGAGAGTTCTTTATCTCCCCACTCATGTAATGCAATGTCTGCTAAGTATTTTGAGATACAGCTCTCCACCCAGTTAGTGGTATTTCATGAAATCATGTTTTTCTTTCAGTTTGTGTTTCTACAAAACTCTCAGATTAAACAACAACCCTTAAAAAAACAGGAAAGTGAGGAATTGCTGCTGCTTGTCTGCAGAAAGCTAAGAAGCCATTACCTAGTCTTGAAAAAATATTCCACATTGCAGAAAGCATAATATACTTTCTGGAATTGAGCCTGGTTAATTTGCTTTTTTTTTTTTTTCCTTTTTTTTTTCCTTTTTTTTTTTTTTCCTTTTCTTTTCTTTTGACTACATAGACATTTTCTGGAAAGTCTGAGAGAATTTGTTGAAGAGTTGATAGAAGAAAGCACCCTAGCTCGCCTCATGTTCATCTCCTTCTGTTTCCTATTATTTCTTACACTTATTAATTCAGCTTATCTCAGCTCATGTATTGAGTTCTTGTCAGAAAGACTGCTTAATCTGCCATATAACTTTACAGTCAAAAGCATCAAACTCTCAAACCATCATTGTGGAAGCTAGGTAGAATAGATCTGTAGTAATGGTAGCAGCTACTACTGAGTGCCTCTTCTGCAAAAAGCTAGTATTTCTTAAGTTCATCAACCAAGTAAACTGACTGTTACAAAGGTTTCAGAAATATACTGAGTACTATGTAGCTGCACCAAAAGCACTGACTAGGACAATTTTTAAAATTTCAATACTGTGAGGAAGTTGTAAAGTCTTCTGGTAGAGACTCAAAGCTTTTTTTTTTTTTTTCCTTAGAAAAAAAGTACAAGCTTTTATCTTCATGATATCATGAATCTAGAAATAATGAAAGTCTTAAAGATAATGGTGTTATGTCTACAGGGAGTAAATTTTGCTTTCGTTATATATAAACAGCACGTATATGACAGTATTTTGTATAACTGAAAATTTCTGACCAGAAGTACAAAAGCTCACTATTTTATCTTACTTTTGGGCACAGAGGGAATGATACTGAAATGGAATTCCCTCAATAACAATAAACTAAAATTGTACCACATTTTATTTTGATGACACATTGTGTTATTTCTGTTGCCTTTTCACCTTATCTTCCTAGTGGAACAATTGCCTTTGGAAGACTGAGTCATATAATGAAAAGCAAGAAACAGGAACTCAGCCAGAAGTTAGTTAAGAGTTAGAAGAAAACAAGCCAGGAATTTTGTTTTTAATAAATTACACACCATAAACTAGTGCTGGTAATAACCAGTGTAAAGTGGATTTAACCATGAATGTACACACAATTTTAAGAAAAATAAAAGGTATCAAGACAGGAAAATGTTCTCATACTCTCTTTTGAATAACAAGGTTCACAGATCCACCATAGCATGTATTTCAGCCTCCTTTCATAACTGCAGGCAGAACCAGAGCCATTAGTCCAGGAGCTGCAGGAGCCCGCTAGCTCATTTCTTGAGTTTGTTCCTAGATTAAATAAATTCTATAACCAACATAATTTAAGTCTACTTTCTTACACTAGAAACTTTCTCAGCCACTGTGACCAATCTCTCTGAAAAGGCACAAGTCAGACGAGAAAAGGCACAAGTCTGAGCTAACAAACAAATCTTGATCTGTGTGTGCACCCTGGAAAAGAGCTGAGAAGTAGTGTTCTTGAATTAGAATAGGAAGGAGGAAAGCAAGAAGTTGCAGCCAATGAGGCATAGTATAGTCCTACTCTTCTGCAATGAACTGTGTTGTGATGGACAATGTTGTTTAGTCATTGGTTTAGGTACACAATTAAGAGAATATGATTTATGTAATTAGTAGTGAAAAAAACAAAACAAAACAAAACAACATTATTCTGCCATGTCATCTCCTTCTTGCTACCAGTCAAATTTGGATGCAGGGATGACTTGTGGATTATTGGCTTGCCCCCAGGAAAGGTATGTTTTTCCGATGATTTTGGCTGCTTGAAAACTGCTTTGTCTTCCATGCTATACCACATAGACAAAGTCAGAATAAGTGCTTTTACTGAAACAGGCTCTTGCATCTCATTCCTGAATGGAAAATATCCCAGCAAGCATAACTGAGAGACAAGGATTACAGCCTGCCACTACACAGGACTACTGTGTCCATTCTTTTCCAGTCTCTCACTTTTGCCTGTTAGAAACATGGTAGCCCTAGCAGCAAGCTGGATATCTTCTTCATGTGAATGATTTCCATGCATTAGTTCTGGTTCTCATGCTTTATCTATGATAGTGTTGACTCTCATGAGGGAATGACAGCAATCAGTAGTTAACATGTATATTTTGTGTACTAATCTCTAGGCATGCCTGAAACCGGTTAAACTAGTAATGATGTGTGTGGTACTACTGCCTAGAGTCTGAAATTCTTAAATTGTCAGAAGCTCCAGTAACTCCATATCTTATTTTAAAAAGTGTGGGAAGTCCCTGTCTTTAGTACCATTAAACTGTAGGCCAGAAGATCTCTAGTTAATGTATTATCTGTAACTTTTGCTTAATAAAATGTGTGGTGACAAAGGAAAATAGGATATAGAAAAAAACAACTGATTGCAAATGTAATCAGTCAGCATTCATGCATTTTCTTCATTCTGCCTATTCCAAAGGGTGCTTTGTTAGCACCCTTTTGTGAAGCTGGGAGACCAGCTAAACATTTGTGGGTATATTGCTGATTACTCCATCTGATGCCTTTCTTACTTATTTCCTCATGCAAGGAAGATAAAAAGAAATTGAATATTTCCAACATACTAATTTCAACAACTTAAAAATGTAGCAGAGAAGAAAAAAAAAATAAAAAGAACATATATGCTTCAAATGAGATGCTCATCTATGTTTGTATCTTCAATTGCTGAGACATTTTCACTATTGCCTGCAGCAGGCATCACCTAGCAGTTGTATAATACAGTAAGGATGTCTGAACCCCCCGGCCACTTTTGATTCTTTCACTGCATGTCACAGGAAAACATGAAGGCTCCTTCCATTATCATTGCTTTGATTTCCAAAGACCCCCAGTTTTCAAATTATTTAAATGTAACTAACAGTAACTGAATTCTAATATATTTCAGCTTGCATATGAAATGTATTTCTGATTTTGTATTCAGAAGAAATATAAGGGAGAATATTTCACTTGTCTCTTCTGCTTGCAGGCACAATATAATCCCAATATTCCAACAAGACAAAACTCACAAGTTGAGTCGTGATAGTTCATGAAGTTTTAGGAATACACTAGATGAAGAACAGTTTTCCAAGGAACAAATGGTTGTAGGTCTGTGACATACAGGTAGTGAATCAGTTTGCTATAGAATTCAATGCAATATATTTACCAGTATAGATAATCAGGTCTTGAATCTGAAATCTGAGGACTGACAATGATCACAAACAATACCTTCCTGTCATCTTTCACATGGCACGTTCTGAAACGTAGAATAATTCAAGTTGGAAGGGACTTCTAGAGGTCACCAAGTTCGACTTCTATTGCTGCTCCCAGAGCAGGGACAATTTAGGTCAGCTTGGTCAGGGCCATGCCCTTTGAATTTTGAATGTCTCCAAAGGTGGAGATCACACAACATTTCTGGACAAGCTGTCCCAGTGTTTGATCACCCTCACTGTGATTTCTTTTTTTAAATCCTAGCATCTAATCATAACCATGTTTCAACTAGAGTTACTTGTCTCTTTGTGTTTCAGCAGCAAAGACACTTCAAATGAAAGTGTCACTGAAAGTGACACTTTCAAATGAAAGTCACACTTGTTTCATGATGGTTCCTTCAAAGATTAGAAAACTCATTATAGGGGTAATATTTAACACTGGACATATGTGAAATTCCCCTAGCTACCAAGGAAAAGAAAAGTTTCCAGGAAAACAGAAAACAGGAATGCCACTAAAGCCAGCTTTGTAAATTCAGAAATATCCCTTCCTATGAAGAAACAGGCTTGAGCAATTTTTTTCCTCATTATCCTGACAGAAAGACAAAAATATTCAAAATGCTGAAGCTTTCATAACAAATCCCATGTACCACAAATGACAGTTCAAACGAGACTGCATCAGGTACATGGCTTTAGTTTTCACAAGAGTCAGCTGATTACTCAGCTTCATCTGTCACAAACCAACTGTCAGCTAAGAGAAAGGTCACAGAAGATGGTTAACAACCACTTTGGTTTGTCCAAGCAAATTAAGGGTCATCTTTTTTTCAAAGAAGTAAAATCGATTACAATTATTTTTGTAGTTCCAATAGAGAAAGCTGACAGCAAATACACTTTGTTTCTCCTATGTCTTATTAAAATGTGGCTTTGATCCAGGTAAATCAACTGGCATACAAGTTTACAAATACACAAGGGGAAATAGACAACCTAAGCCTACAGATGTTGCAAAAGTGATATTTATTCATGGCTAGGCAAAAATAATTATAGCCTTTTCAGATTAGCAATTGATTTGTGTTCATTGAAATCTTTTAATAATGCAAATGTTTTAGTGTCATGAATACATTTGTCCATGCTTTAACTAAAAAGAAATAAATGAGTTATCTTCTTCCAAACTTGGTGTTTATGGCTGTAAAATTAAAAATTACAGTACCTGACCTGCCTATGACTGGAAGACATCAAGATTTAAGTTGGCTTTTCTAATGACTCTGTGCAACCTTAACTCTCCATTAGGTTTCTCTGTTGTAACCCTGAGATGGCTTGGAAGTGTAAAAGTCTATGTAAATAGGTCCAATTTGTTATTAATTTATTTCAAGAAATGAATATCTTTGGAAGAGTGATTTGCAGGTTAAGAAGGACCATACTTACCACCACTTACATAAGCTGTCCACCATAGGGTCTAAAGGAGAAAGAATAACCATCTGCACATCATCCACACAACAGGAAGAGAATTTGCTGAGAATTAAAGGAGAATTCCTGGCAGACAAGGAAGACTATGCAGTTATTTTTGAAAGGGATGCAAGATTAAACTCTTAGTGATGCATGATGATAAGCCCTCCTTGCAAAATCAGAAGCCGCGCAGGAAATACCTAAACCATAAACCAAAAGGGCCCCACACTTCATGATGTTATATTTTTTAGTGAGTTGCCACCTGCTTTGAGGGTCATGATAGAAGTAAATGGATGTAAGTGACATATTCACTGTAAAAGAAGCCAGAAATATTAAGCTGAGCAATGGGGTATAATAGTCCATAAAGTGATTTGGGATGACCACCCACAGCATCTCAATCTTCTAAGCATGCTTGGAAATTCCTGCCCCAAACAATATCCTCCTAGTGCTTGTTAACACATATCTAATCTAGCTTCAAATCTCCTAAATAGAATCTCATAATATTTTCCGGGTTATTTTCTATGGATTTACTTTCTACAGACTGGTCTCTGTCTCCACCTATGACATTTCCCTTGGTCTGTAGAACTCTTCCAGGTTAAAAGATGAAAACTAAAGGGAAAGACAGACAAAAAAACACTAGAAGGTGCAGTTACTGATGCAAAATATAATCAAGTTCTTGTCTAGGCTTCATCTTGTATATTGCTCTGGCAAGCCACCTCTGCAAAAGTGGGATACAGACTAGAAATTCTCCAAAGCCAGGTTCTCTTCGTTTCTTGTCTTCTTTCCCTTTGTGTGTGGGAGCAACTCATCTGGCTAGGATTTCAAGCAAAAATCATTTGGTGTTAAAAAGCTGCTTATGTGACACAATTGTTTGTTGTTTCCTAGGCTTCAGCTATATATTGCACATGTCCCCATTGCCTGAGGGTATTTGCCCTGGTTGCCTTTTGTGCCCTTTTCTGAAGCACATGCTAGCAGTGCCATGTTCCATTTATACTTTCTCTACTGGTGAAAAGTTTATATTTCTTTTCTTTTCCTTTTTTGGGTGGCATTCAGAGTGGTGGAAAACAAGAGAAAAATCAATTTTCTAATTCAAAAACATTTGCCTCTGTAACAGGAGTGGTGAGGATCACTCTCCTCAAAACAGAGCAAGGGGTCACACAGCAACGTCCAAGTGTGCCGCATACAACATGCTGATGTTCTAGCCAAACTCTTTTCCATCCCAAGCCAGTGTTAACAGCACAGATGGAAGGCTCAACAGCTTCTGGGGAATACACCACTTCCCTCTCTGCCTTCTCCTCTAAACAGTGTGGCTCTCAATTCATCTGCTATAGCATGGTTCCAGAAGTACCAAAGTCACCAAGCTGTAACAGCAGACAGAAATGAAACACCTCTTTCTCCCCCTCTGGCTTGTCCGTGCCTATGTATCGAAGTGTCAGAATTGTCTGTCTTGTTAGAAAATGAGAACCTGGAGGTTTTGAGCTTCTCCCATAATCCATACAGCTGGAACATGCTCATCATTATTGTTTCTATGTCGTTCCTTCTGTTACTTCAGAGTCAATCTATTCTCATTTATGTCCTCTTCAAACATATGAAACAGAAAAAAAAAAAAGTAAGCATATCAGTGACAAACTCCTTCTCAGCTGCCAACACCATGAAAAAGGATTTAGCTGAGCAAACCTCAACTTCTTTCTGGATTCACAGTACAGATGCAGAGTTAATGTAAGCTGTTTCAAAACCTGACACTGTTTAGATAAATGTGCAGCAGGTATAATATACATGTACTGCATTTCTAATATGAGCTAACTTCCTTATCTATTAAGTATAAAACACATCTGAGTGCAGTTAATACAACCTGAAATTTGGATAATCCACCTATTTGTGAAGAGAAACATTCTGAAAATATCAGAAACAGAAAATATATCTTCTGTTAAGATATTTCTCAGAGCCCACACAAACTCCAAAACAGATCTGGACAATTAATGAGAGACGGTAATTTTCTTCCAGAGTATTAATTCAAATCCAGTCCAGACTGGTAGCCCTAAAGTTGTTATCTTCTTGTGGTTATCTGATAGTTTTGTTCCCTATAGACAAGTGTGCCCATTAAAAATATGCAACAGCTGGCATAAATCGGCTTCTTGCTGGCATTTGCAACAGTGAGGCAGGGGAAAGTGTGTGGCTGGAATCTAAATGATGCCTCCCTTGAGGTGGTTGGCCAGCACAGGTAGAGTCACTTTAATTGGAAAGGGAAACTTGAACTTTGTATTAAAGGGGGAATAAATGGAAAGCTTTGGTCTGCAGGACTGTCAGATGGGTAGCTTTCACAAACACTCACATCAAATACCACATCTGAGTGGAAGAAATTAAGATGTAAATATCCAGGAGCCTGTGCCAAGCACAGTGAAAGCAGAAAACAGATTTGCACTATTTTGGTTCTATGAGTCAAAATATATCAATATTCCAGATCTTGGTGCCTATAAGGATGGTTTATCATGTTCTAAAAAAGGTACAGGAGACCTCAAATCTTTATCTTGTGATCTGCCATCAAAATAAATGAAATAAAAAAACAACACTTAAGAAATGTCTTCTCCAGTTAAAAATTAGATATTTATAAAGAAGGGGGTTAATTGGACACTACCATTGCTATCAACAGAAATTTCTCTCTGATAAATGTTGAGCTCTTCTCTGACAATTATAAGCATCCCACTCATATTTACTGTGCCTACTTTTTGGTGAATCATGTTGGCGAGGTAATTTATAGGGTTCTCAGAGGAAGCACTGGACAAGTCGTTGAAAACAAATATTGGACATTTCATACGTTTATCCTGAACTATTTTCAAATGCAACGGTCAAGACACACTTACACCAGCACAATCTAAATGTGTGTTAAACCTTATGATTCTGTTGCTTTCTGGGCTGGCTGTCAGAACCCTTCCTCTTCAGAAGCCCTGAATCCAGCAGGGTCAGCTGCTAGCACCAGGTTTTATTGAGATCCAGGGCACCTCATGGCTCAGGAAGGTGAGCTGTTAGTCATGGACAGCTGGTGTAGACTAATGCATGTAGCCTATACTCCTGACTGTCAATATGTGAAGCACCAGCTGTAAGGAAACATAAATTGTACAGTTGATTTGGTTTTGCATATCAAATATGTGCAGCATATTATTCACAGATTCTGTTAATTAATCCTGATGAAATCATAATGAAAAGAACATTAACACTAATAGATTTGGATGAGATGAAATTTCAGACCTTCCTGACATTCTCATTTGTGGCACATATCATATTAAGAACAACCAACCAGCTTCCCCCTTGCAATACAAGCATTAGCTTCCCCAAAGGTAAAACAGAAGGTCAGCTTAAAAGTCCCATTTTCTACAATGAACAGCAATGCTTTAAATGGCATAGAACAGCATGCAAGCATTAGAGCTATTGTTTTCATAAAGCGGTTCTGCTAGTGACTATTCATAGCCTCCATTGCACGTGATTCCTTTCCCAAGCAGCTTTCCAATTTAGGTTTCCATAGACTACGGTTTGACTGAGTAGCTAGAAGAATTCATGCATGTACGCTATGAAGTTTCATTATCCATTTTTTATATTACTAGCATTCCTTACGGGATACATTCTGTGGCTACACTGTGCACAAGCAGCCTTATTTGCACTACATGGCTAACAAGGGTTTACCACAGAGAGATCACAGGGTTGTGCAAAGTTACGGCTTCTCCTGAGGGGTTAGGGGAAGGTACCTTCCGACACTGAGCAGCTGGACCTTTACGAAAGTCCTCCTGGCAGCGTTAATGGCAGTTGTTCATAGTGTGCGCAAACACCTCCCCTGGGCTGGTCCCCAAGGTGGTCATGACAGCCACGGGAGGGGAGGCCCCTGAGAGCTCACCACCACAAGCCCCTCATTATTAGTCTGTTGATGCCAAAAGCCACAATTATACAAACAGAAGTCATAATTCAGGGCAAACTCCAGGCCATAGGACATATTTTTCAGCCAAGTTGGAAACAATTGCATAATTTCTCACCCAGGCTGTAATAGCATTTTTTTTAATCCATCTTTTCTGTCAGGGTGTTTGATATTTCTAAAGTTACCTTTTTATCTTCTCTCTCTCGAACAAGAACACATATTTCAAATTAAAATGCAACTGACAAAATTGAAATGTACCTCAAGCTTTTCATATCTGCACTTCTGATGCTGTAACACCTCCAGCTGACTAGGTAAACTGATGATCACATCAGAACAAATTTTCAGCAGAAAATGTAAAAATGCAGTTTCATTATGCAGAGGTAACACACTTTATTCCAGGAGATTCTTCAGTCTTATGGGGAAAAAAAAAAAAAAAGGCAATGAGGAAACCTTGGAATAAAATATCCATCTTCAGCTACCCTGGAAGACAGTCCCCTGTGGTCATTTTAAACATCTGTGGCAAGGTCTCCACCTTGCACTTTCCTAAAGTGTGCATAAACAGGAGACTTGTATCACAGTTTATCTTTCATTTTCTTGTATATTTGCACTCATGGCTTGTGAAGGCCTAAAAATGAGTATGTATAAAGCCCAAGTTATATCCATCTGTCACCAGCACTAAAAGCTGCTGCATTTTAAATCACTTCAGCATACTGCTTTCACAGTGACTCAGCCCTGACAGGGGCGTCCACCCTGAGGGTGAGAAAATGATTCAGTATTCATTAGTCTACCTTAATGCAGTCTCTCCTCAGCAGGAGAATAGCCAATCATGTGTCTTATCTGTGGCTGTTTCTGTGATTTATCCACAGAGAAGTGACCTACAATCAAGAACTTTACTTAAAACCTTTTGACAGGCAGCTAGCTGCCAGTCTAGAGATAAAGCTGGACTAACTATGCCCATGCTAATTTCAGACTTTGCCTTTCTTTCATTCTGAGAGCTCTCCATAAAGTACTTGAACAAAATAATTCCAATGTGCTGCTTAGACATGTATCTTTTTTTTTTTCCTTCTTAAATTGGAGAGGTTGTTTTCTGAAGCTGTCTTGTGTGGTTTTTGAAAAAAAAAAAAAAAAAGATTTTGAAAGAATGACACTGCTGTTAGCACACCACTTTAGAGATGTGTACCCTAACACTGTATGTGTGTTACAGGATGGTGTTGTAATGTAAAATTAAAACATTAAAACCTTGCGCCTTCTGGGTCAAAGCTGAACTTTTTCATCTCTGAAGGTGGGAAAACAGACTCTGCTTATCCAAAAAACAGAGAGAAAGTTGTGCTTGATTCCCACACAAACTTCTCAAATAAACATGAAGTTGAAACATTTTGAACTTCCAGCATCAAGAGACAATTTAAAATGCTTTCCAGGGATGACTGATTTGATAACAAGACACAAAGAGGAGGAATAGAGTGACAGACCTGTCAGCCTACCTATATAAAGAATTCTTCCTTCTTTTCTGTAGGCTGATATTTCCTTGTCAAACTTTCCTTGGGCTTTGTGGGGGGAAAAGTAGAGGAGAGATAACAATATGATGTTTTTTCAGCAGGTCTGAATGCCTCAGCCCAGAGTGAGGGGGTAGTGAGAAGGATGAACCCAGAAGCATAATTTTTGAAGTGTTCTTTGGCCTTACGTAAATTTACATTCAGGGAGAGGAAAAAAATTCACACTTTTTCTTGCCTAAGGGTGAAATTATCAGACTCCTAAGGAAGCCAGATAGATTTAGAAGATTCAGGTGCTTTCAAATACCTAGTCAATTTATAGATAGCAGTTTCCCATGTAATCCTATGATTGAAGAATGAATGAATCTGACAGTCGGCATCTCTGTAAGGTAAGGACTCAGACTGCTGTTTTTCCTTCTATGTCAAATCAGTGTCATTTATTTGCAGAAAAATATCCCTGTTTGAACTCGGTTTTTCTGAGTTACTCCTGACTCCAAGAGAAAAAAGGAGATGAAGCAGTACATAATTTATACAAACTTAAACATGTGTTGATTTTTAAAATCTCTTTCCCTTCTGTCAAGTCCAAGCACTATCAGATGGGGTTAGCATTAGATATAAGATCATTTTCAAAAAATTAGGATGGCTACAAACCCTGTAAGTTGTGAGATACCCTTGTGAGATACCCTTCAGTAACATTTCTAGCAATGTTTTTCCCCTAACTCAAGAGCAACATGATTTTTATTTTGGCTTTGGCATTTTTTTTGATTCCTAGGAGGAACCCATGAAATAAAAATCACAACACAGAAGGCTAATTGTGCAATTCAGCCTATATATGTTTGGCCCACCATTCCTCTGTCATTTGAATTATCTTTTCTAATTCTTACTAATACTTTTTTTTTTTTTTTTTACATAATAGATATAATTACATAATAATTTTTAAAATACATTTTAAGTTATTTAGGTTATTTGATTTTAACTGATAAAACCGAAGTTTTTAATATCGCTTTTAATTCATGTATGTAGAATGCCATTTTCTGCATTGTATCAGATTGAGGACTTCATAATGGCTAGCACCCATTACATGACCCAACCCTCATGTTAAAAGATTTAGTTAAACTTCCTGGAGCCTTGGTTCTGGAAAAAAGCTTCAAAAATCTTGTTTAGTAAGAGTTTACTTCTCTGTAAGCAGTAGATGATAGGTATGCACACTTATGTTACCATTTTTAAGATTGCCAGACGAATCCAGTAATCATGATTTGTATGTCTGGTACTTATGGGTATTTTTGATCCTACTGCTTTTCAGATAAGCAGATGGGAAATGGATGAATGCTGTGGAGCTGTATAGAAGCATATGAAGCATATGAAAATATAACTAAAGAGGCATAAAACAATGTGTTTAGCTAGCCTTCAGTTTTAACTCATGCAAGCACTACAGCAAGAAGATTGGTAACATTTACTAATTGAGGCCATGAAGAAAATAGCAATCTATAAACTAAGACAAACTATGTAGGACATGGATTTAAAGGCTTTATTTTACATTTAAAATCCTTAATTGTCAACAACTAAAGCCCTGGTAATATTTGAGTCAAAATCCAAAAGCCAAGAAATACCAATGCATTTATGCATTGCTATATGGCTTGCCCTTGTTTAAAAGTGTCAGTATTTCCTTGGACTTTAAAGGCTTGTGGAGAACCGAACCTATTAGTGCTTTATATGATTATTTCACCTTAGGAAGAGAGAAAGTTTAGTATATTTGATTTTATAACACATACAATAGCAAAAATTCAGTTATGCTGTACCGTTTGTATGTTTTCTACTAATTTCATGTGAAAGTTGCTCAAATAACTCAGACATATTTTGAAGCTGCTGGCACTGCAATGTCAATCTGGAGCAAGAAGCAAGAAATATTTTTTTTCTGCTTGACTTTCACTGGTATGGAGAATTTTTCTTGTTTACCTGGGAGATATTTCTTTTTACCTGGCAGAAATGAATCAGACTATACTCTTTCTACTAACATGTGAGTACTGGAATGGAAAAGAGAATTTCAGGAAGAGTTTTAAAGTGCCCTCAAACTGAACTTTAGTGGGAACTAATTAAACACATGGGCTTTTCCCACTGATACTTTTTTTTTTTCTTTTTTCCCAAAAGCTGGAAGTTATTCTCACTGTTGTTTGAGTTTTTATGAATAAGGTCTACTTTCTGCACCTCGGCTAATGTCCAGCCAAGTTAGCAGAATGTTACTGATACTTATCTATATCAATTGACTTTGAGTCTTGTTTTACCTTCTAAACCAGTGGAGTTGTGTGTAATATTTGACAGCAAGTTGAATATGAGCCAGCAGTGTGCCCTGGCAGCCAGGAGGGCCAACCGTATCCTGGGATGCATCAAGCACAGCATTGCTAATCAGTCGAGGGAAGTGATTGTCCCGCTCTACTCTGCACTGGTGCGGCCTCACCTCGAGTACCATGTGCAGTTCTGGGCACCACAGTACAAAAAGGACATTAAACTGTTGGAGAGTGTCCAGAGGAGGGTGACGAAGATGGTGAAGGGCCTAGAGGGGAAGGCATATGAGGAGCGGCTGAGGTCACTGGGCCTGTTTAGCCTGGAGAAGAGGAGGCTGAGGGGGGGCCTCATTGCAGTCTACAACTTCCTCACGAGGGGGAGTGGGGAGGCAGGTGACCTATTCTCCGTTATCACCAGTGATAGGACCCGCGGAAACAGTGTTAAGCTGAGGCAGGGGAAGTTTAGGCTGGACATCAGGAGGAGGTTCTTCACTGAGAGGGTGGTCACACACTGGAACAGGCTCCCCAGTGAAGTAGTCACTGCACCAACCCTGTCTGAATTTAAGAAGCGATTGGACTGTGCACTTAGTCACATGGTCTAAACCATGGGTAGACCTGTGCAGTGCCATGAGTTGGACTTGTTGATCCTTATGGGTCCCTTCCAACTCGGGATATTATATGATTCTATGCTTCTATGATATTTCTGTTTACAATTACTACTAAACCATTAATTTTTGTGTGTGTGTATTTGGTGCTTCTCAAGGAAAGACGACATTATTCCAAATTCAATCAAGAAATTAAGAGGTGTCGGATGTGACACATCCTCTCTTCTTTTGAACAGACATATATTTAAATCTAAGCAATTTTCATTACATATTTTACTGAATCTTTCAGCTCATCACCCGACTTTTTGCTCTGTCTGCATAAAATAGTGAAAGTGGCCTACAATGACTTTGAAGACTGTGCAATTTTGCTATGCATTATGTGCAATTTTGCTATGTATTACATATAGTCAATTCTCAATAGTTTAGCAAAATCCAATGATTTTTGACGCTTAATTGTATCACAGACAGAAAATTCAAAGTGCTTTTATAATCTAAAAACTATGAAAGTCAGAAGACATGTCTGTATCGAAATTAATGTAATAGGATTTCAAAAATAAAGTCAGAGATGGAGAAATAATATTACTGTAGCTGATCCTTCTCTTCATAAGAAAAACATAAAATGAAATACTACTTGACTCAAACTTTTCTTTTAAAATAGCAAAATAACAAATTAAAAAGAGTAAAAAAAATGTAAAAGATGTATATTCAAAAGAGATTACAAGACATCCTTTGAATCCTCTGATCTCCCTTCATGAGTGCTAGTTGTAACAATCTTGCCACTCTTGTGAAATAATTTTCTGTGTGAAATCACACCATCAGCCCTACCTAACTGTTTTCTAAAGAGTATTCCTATCTAAAAGGGTAAGTGAGGAGTCCACTGATGCACCAGGACTGTAGCTTTAGATTATGAAGGATATTCTGTTTTCCCTGTGGATAATTTGCCTCTTGGAGTGGGAAGCTCTGAAATATGCATTAGGGTACAGATTGAAAAGGAACAATTCAGAGTACATTCAGTACTATTACATTTCCCATACTTCTAGATGTAAACATAAATAACTTTCACTAGCCCTCTTAGTTGCATGTAACTTCTTCATGACTGTCCATAAAAAAAGTCTAGTGTTCAGAATTTGGCAGGTACTTGATAAGCTTTTCCATTTTCCCTTTACAGAAGTTTATTTTCCTTACTTTTTAAATGTCTTGTATTTCCAGACTTTCAGAACTGATCCTCTTCAAAATGGATTTGCAAAAGCAGAAGACAGCCACTTCAGCAAATTTTGAATTATCCTCGTAGAATATAAATTTACATTTTTCAAGACTAAAACCAAAAATTGTTTCTGCCTACATATATTCTGTCTAGAGTATAAATGTTAAGTGTTCACCTGCAGCTATAGCTCAGAATTACAAGTGCCCATCAGCAGCCATTTGGTCTTTACAAAAGAGGAGAAATTCAGAGTCAAGTCACATGACACAACTTGACAGACTTCCATGATATAATACAAGTGGGATGGGTCATTTCATTTAAGCTAGTAGAAGCTTTTGAGAATTGTGAAGGCTGAAAACTTTGAATCCACTCATCTATGAAGAAGACTTTGCAGTAATACAAACTTTTTACAGAGCAAAGATGTGGTACAAATATGACTAAAAAAACAAAAACACAGAGAATGAAATATATTCTGAATACACATAGGTTTTCTGTATTTTTGGATTATTATTTTTTATGATAATGATAGAATATTCTAATAAACATTAAGAAGCCACATGGCCACCATATCATTTAGTGGTAAGGATCACGTGACAATGATATAAACATACAGGTCCTCTTCTCTTTCATTTGCTATGGTTACTGTCGGTACCATAACTGTGACATAACCAAATTGATGATTTTGTATGAATAGAGTCAGAGCTGAAGTTACACTGTGTACTTTCATTCCCTATGGTAACCATGAATAGGGAGTATAACTTTTCTTTTGTGTTAAATGAAGCTAATTGGATTAAGAACAAGAAATAAGAAGCAGAAGTAATAGTTTATTGATATATTGACATTTTCCATGTCACGAAATTGAATCATTGCTTCTGTGACTAGGTGAAGGAGGGACAGGATTTGTTTATGGACATTCTAGTTTGTTAAATCTATTTTTTTTATATGTAACTCCTATGTATTGAAGAGTCTGATTGATATTAGGGGGCTTTCCATCTCTATTAATTTAGATTTTGTACAACTCAAATTCTAGCTAGCAGAGCTCAAGAATAAAGACCGTCTTACAACCACTTAAAAATAGTTTGAATTTATGCCATGATATGTTGAACTTTGTGATCCCTACTGAATTTTCTGCAACTTATTTATTTATTTATTTATTTATTTTTATTTGCTACAGCTTAGCTACACCAAGTAGATGCTGGCTTTCCATTTCCTCACAATTCAACTGCAGAACAAAAGACCTACAAAAGCACTCTTTGTATTACTTAATGAGATACCTAAAATATCTATGGATAAATAAGCAACAACAACAAAATTACACAGTCTCCAGTTGGCTCCTTTCTTTTGCTGTGTATGTCTTTCCACAGACACCTTTCCATCTTTGACTCTCTCTTCAAGATTTTCATGCTGTTCTTTTTCTGTTATGATGGGCTGTGAATAACATAGATTGCAATGTTACTTTCAGAAAAGATCTCCTGTCTTGCTGACTTATCATTCTCAATTTTTTATTTTCTATAGAGATGTTTGAATCTATTGTTACTGAACTTGTGCATGAAAGAAAACACTGCAGTTACTCGTGGTGTTCCCATGTTACTCTTGGGCTGACGTCGGCTTCATTGCTCTCAAACAGGACTCGATTTGGCAGGAAGGGTGGGGACATTCAGGTCCCCTCAGCTGTGAGAGAGAGTATTTCAGTGGAGACAGAAGAGGGGCTGATCTCCATCCTGGTGTTTTCAGAAAGGAGTTCTGGCGTTTCCGTGTGCCAGGGAGACCACCTGTCTATGTTACCCTGCTGAAAATCCTGGGCTGTGATAGGACCTAGAGAAGGGTGGGAGGAGGTGGTAACACAGACACATGTGCTGGTTTAATGCAAAAGAATGTGCAAGCTGCAGGTCCTGCCTGTGACCTCAAGCAGAAGGGATTTTATGAGAGGTCATTAACAGTACCTATTTCCCCGTATAGTGCAAAAATAGCAGCCAGCAATGGTGTCAAATATCTAATTCTTCAACATTATTTATGAACACTCTACTCTCCCCTTCTCGTTTTTCCCTGATAGCAAGTGAATTTACACATGTAAAGTTAGAATATATGGTCTTGATAAGATTAAAACTAAGAAACTAAGTATCCAACCTCCCTATTGCAGTCCTACTACACATATAACGATTTAGTCCTGCTTCTAGAAAGGGAATGAGCCATGCTGTGCTTAAACTGTTTCTAAAAAGGTGATACCTATGGTTTGGCTGAATTAGCACTAAAGAAGAATATTTATTCACCTGTGATTTCCACCACCCCCTCCCCCCCCGAAGTTCACCTTTATCAGTCTTTAGCAACATTTGAGTTCTTTCATGTACTTCCACCGGGGATCTAAAGTTTGTTGGATGGAAAAGCCCACCAATATCAGTGAGAAAAATAATATTATCTTAAACATTTAAGAATATGCTCTGTCCTTTGCATTCAGAACTCTTTCTCAAAAAGCTCATATCCCTCTTTGTTCTTAAAAAGTCTATTTTCTTTAAGTTTTAAACTAAGTTTCTTTTACCGGCTGCATTCCTTGCATTCCTGTTTTTATTTATTTATTTTTTTTCCCTTAAGGAAAGAAAGGATGCTCAATTCCTTAGATTGGTTTTAATGGTGTCTTCATGAAATAACCAAATCTTTTTTTTTTTTTTCTCTGCTTCAGGAAAAGAAAAAAAAAAAGCCTCCAGGCTTTCTGTGCTTCACCTGGTATATCATTATATGTTTACAAATGTTTTGTCGCATAATCTATGAAAGCATTTCTGTGCTTCACTTATGTATAGAAAGTACTCTTCAATTGGATCTAGTGGGTATAACTTACAGTGCAAGCTGAACCTGAAATTATGCAAGGTCTCAATTTTGAATTAGCTAGGAAAAAAAGTCCTGTTTCCATGGAAACCCTTCGGAGCTTTAAACTATCATGGAGGCATCAGATTTTATTCCAAAATTTGAGGTTCATATCTATGTGAAATCAATACACTAAGATGGAACCTCACATCGTATCGCTACCCTTGTCAACTATGTGTACAGTATGAGAGCTCAGGAGTCTTCATTCTAGGTTAGTCAGTGCATAAAAATAAAAATAATAAAAACCTACAACAACAAACAAACCACCCAGATGTTCCCTGCTTCAAAGGATGGATGCAGATGGGGTACTACAAGGAAGCAAGAAAATATTGTTCAGCAGGAGTCATGATGTTACAGCACAACAGCACCAGATAGATGTCATGTCAGTGCAAGAACTTGGAGAAGAACAGTAAATTAGAAATGGTTGTGCTGAGCATCTCCAAAATGGAAGGGTAATGCCTGGGCAAAGCCGTAAGTGTTGCATATGTAGATGTTATGCCACATGACTGGGAAGAACAGAGCACAGAGATAAGTCAGGGCAAAGATACTCCCCAGAGTTTATGAGGCATAGCAGAGATCAAATATCAAATTAGAATGGACAACATTCTGGACAACTTCTCTGGGCAACAAGTGTGAGTGCTCAGTCACCTGCACGGTAAAGTGCTTCCTGATATTCATCTTGTCCTGGCACTGGGCACCACTGAGAAGAGCCTGGCTCCACCTTTTTTGCACCCTTCCTTCAGTTATTTATGTACAATGACAAGATCTCCCCTGAGCCTTCTCTTATCCAGGCTGAACAGTCCCAGCTCTCTCAGCTTGTCCTGACAGGAGAAGTGCTCCCTTTATATCTTTAGTGGTCCTTTGCTGGACTCTCTCCAGGAGCTCCATGCCTCTCTTGCAGTGGGGAGCCCAGAACTAGACACAGCACTCCAGGTATGCTCCACGAGCACGCTACCTCCTCACCAATGCTGAAGGGAAGGATCAGCTCCCTCGACCTGCTGGCAGCCTAGGACAGCATTAGCTTTCTTTACCACACAAACACATTGCTGGCTCAAGCACAATCTTTGGCAGTACAGGAAAAAAAATAGTATTTAAGAAATTGACTTTTAAAGTTGAATTGATTTTTTAAAAAGCCTTATTTTGTTAAGGACTTTGTAAAGGAAAGCAATTAAATCTGTACCATACCAAGAGGAATCCAAGGTCATTAGCTGTGGAGTTATAAACCTGTCCTTTAAAGGGCCATTTGACAGCAAACTCCCACTCCATAATAGGTTTTCATCAACAGTTAAACTATAGCAAAGACAATTACAGAAAATCCCTCATTTGTAATAGTTTATGCTGTTTTATTCTCAACTATACTAAGCTTTTATCATTACATTCATCTACTGTAAAAGGAACTATGCTGTCTGGAGATAGATAGCATATTAAAGGGTCAAGTGGAATATTCTTTCTGATACTGCAAAAAGTGTTACCCACCTTACTTTCTTGCAAACAAGTTGAATTCATAAGCACCTTTCACAGCTCACTGATGGCATATTTTCCAAGTAAAACTAGTAGCTGTTAGGTCATATGAATTAATATACAGTAGTAGCTTTTATAAGTTGTTATACTTTGCCATATTTCTCTCTCTCCAAAATATTTTAAAACTTAACACACTCAGTTGTAAATGTTGATCCTCTGTTTAGTCAGAATGATTAAGTGATGGTCATTGTAGCATGACTCATTGCTTCTGGATAGGAACATTTACACTATATTGTCTTTGTTATGAAGCACAGTTATGATTCACATCAGTCCAAGCCTTCTTCAAGTGAGGATAGTGATGATTACATTTGGAATACTTCATTCTACTTGGTGATTTACTGGTAAATGAGCTCAGTACTTAGGCTGATACTTTCTAAAGGAGGAAAAAAAAAAGGGGGGGGGAAAAAAAGCTGACTGCGTTCCTTAAAGATTGGTGCTGCCAAAACCATATGTTCTCATTAGGAGAAAATGATCCTCCTTAGAGGAAAATTCTTGAAAAATCCTGTATTAGAACCTTCCTATAGGAAGCAGGAGTTTGCTGATGCATTCGATCTTGTACAGGGTACTGACATAGGGTAAAAACAGAGGCAGAGCTTCTCTCTTCGGTGAAGCCCAGCTTGTAAACTAATAGTGGTATGTGGGATTGTGTCCTTGCATTTGTGCAGCCAAACCTAGCCGCTTGCTATGTTGTCCTTGCATGCTACATTCTGTGTTTCAAATCTAGCTCAACAGCTGAATGAACATGGCAATTTCTATTCCATAAAAAAGATATTTTAATAGTAAACAGAAATAAAAAGTTTCAGATGTCTTTGTTTTAGTTGTGGGGACAACAGTGTCAACTTAACTATACAGTTACCAAGAATCTACATAGTTTTCTTTTGATTAGTCTCCTAAGGTAAGAGATAAATGTAAACATACTTTGTGTTTTAGAGTATGGAGACCTACATTTTTATTATTTATAGTGAAGAAAGAATATGAATCTTGAAACAATCAAAACATTCCAGGTAACCTTGAAAATAACAAGTTTTGACCTTACCAAAAAGCAGCATTTCATCTTTTTCTTCCCCAAAACAAACAGACACATTGACAGCCATCAAGGGAACAGCTGAATTTTAAAGATGCTATACTCTCTGACAGGAAAACATTTCTGACTGCAATTTTTGACTGCTACTCCTTCACTTCTCTGAGTCTGCACATCCACGGAAATGCCTATACTGGTCTTTTGTAGGGCATGCCTAATATATGAGTTAGCTATGCATTAGCTCTGCCTTATTCTACATAATAAGTCAATCAAGAAAGAGTTGCATTTATCATTTATGTAAGTCTCAGAAGGTGTGAGCATGGACTGAACTGTCTTCCTTTCACATATTCACATTTACCTTCCCTTCACTGCACTCTCATGTCACTCAGGCTGTAACAATTACTTTTTACAAACTATTTCACACAGGACACATCTTACTTAACCTAAGCCAGGTAAAAGGTAGGTGTCTAATCAGCTTAGCTGCCTCAGACTTCTATGGAAGTGGAAAGATTAGGTTTCTTCAGTCATTTCAATTAATTAAAAAGAAAAAAGATCAAAATTAATATCCCACCCTTGAACACAGAGAGAGAGAGAGAAACCTTGTGGTTATGTTGAAACAATCAAGAAATGCTTTTGCAATGCAGTTTGGCAGCTCAAAGTCCATAGCCTTCTAAACAGTGTTCAGTCTACAGTGGGTATTTCATCTGTGTGGGGCAATAAATACAACTACACCTGCAGCAGTTCTGGACATCTCATTACAGGGAGACAGTGACAGATTGGAAGAATTCCAGAGTAGCAAACCAGAAGTGATAATTTTCTTGTAAGACAGCCTTTTTGGAAATATTATGTGGGCTAAATAGCAGTTAAGCCAAAGAGTAACTAAATGAAGAGAGAATTCTATAGCTACTTGAAAAATGCAGGCAAAGGATACAGAAATATGTGTTTTTTTGTTTCGCTGGTCTTAACCTTGATATAATGAGATTTCATTGAGTTCATAGCAACAAAGGGAACATTATAGACAGCACCAGAAAGAAGTCCTCAGCTGTATCACTCTAAGTACTATTCTATACTAACGTGGGTATTTCACAGATACAAACAAAAACAAACAAACAAACAAACAAAAAAACCACAACAGTGTCAACCGACCAACCCTCTCCATCCCTCAAAAAAAACAAACAAACAAGAAAACTGCACAACCAAACAACAAAACAGTAAAAGAATTGCCAGAGCACAGCTACTGAGCCAGACATTGGGGCAGTAATTCCATACCACCTGGCAATTCAATCACACAAAAAACTTCTAATACCTAAGATTTTGTTGTAATTATTGTCTTAATACAATGCTGTATTATGGGGATGTTTAAGATACAGTAGTGATTCTGACTGCCTGGATAGAGAAGCTTGAACACTGACCTTGGAACAACTCTTCCCGACCCTAATTGATTGAATAAATTTCCTTTCTCATGAGGTACTGGCAAGAAAACACCAAGTAAGTTGTTATTTTGTGGAGATCCCCCCTATTCTCCTATATAGAGGGTTGGGCTCTATGCATGTTAGAAGGTGACTATAGAGGCAAAAGCCTGGGACATGCAAAAGTAGTACAGAGCAAATGTCACTGCAGCTCTAAAAGTTTATCCCTTCATATACAGAAGCCTGATTTTTCCAGCTCAAATATTAACTCCAGTGAAAAATATATTTTTATATTATATTATATTATATTAGTCATATCATATCAGTAATTGCCTTTACTTTAAAAGAATGCCATCACCATGAGGACTGACTAATACCTTCTATGTTATCACTCTGGGAAGAGTTCATACTTTTCTTTTTCTATTTAGGCAACCTAAAAGAAGGAGAGCTAAATCCTTCTGATCTTATGCAGTCAGGGAACAGTCATGGGACCAATGCTTTGGGAGGAAAATAATAATCTGATCAGTAATGGTACAGATTTCTTTTTCTACAAGTACTTTTTATTTTGAGAGGTCGACCAAAGATAATCAATGAACATTGCAGTGATCCTAGATGAGTTTTATTTATCAAACTTACTATGTGAAACATAATTACATTTAATAATTCAAACAGAGCTCAAATAAAAACAGAAATTTGCACCAACATTGTTTTTTAATTGAATAATACAGGAATGTCACTCAGTTCTCCTTGCTGAAAAGCCCTGCCGTCATTTTTTATGCTTGCTATAACAGAACAGGAAGCCTAGCTTAGATCAAACATATAAATTAATACACAAATATTTAAGGAAGACGAGAATAATTTTATCTCTTTTTAAATAAAAAAGATAAAATTAAAGACCATAAAATGTAAGATATTATTTTATCCAAAACTTCCATACAAAATTGTTACTGACTCATATAGGAAAATTATAGGAGAGGGAGTATTCACTTCAGAGGCTTGCATAGCCAAAAATGTGGAAATAAGAAATTAAACGTAAAAAATTACACAGAAGTTAAGGTGTTTGCTAGGTAATATCCTTAAAAGTGTTCCAAGGGGTGCCATAATGATAAGAGAATTGCAGCTAAAGCTGTGCGGGGAGGTGGGGGGAGAGGCCCAGCAGGAGAGCAGCTCAGCAGGACAAGTGAGCCCTGCTTGCACAGACTGGACGGCCACGCCTGACAGCTCAAGTCTGTCTTTCCAGAAAGGAGACCCTCAGCTAATGCAAACTGCTGCCAGCAACAGCCTGCACATACCCATTTGGCTGCCAAACTGCAGCAACATCAGGCTGTGAAGTTGTTTTTCCCTGTTGTTGCCAGACTTATGAAGAGACTGTCACTTTGATGCCTTTTTTTTTTTTAATCTTGCATTTTTAAAATTTTTATAGCGACAAATTAGCAAATATATATATTATTTTCAGTGACAAGGCCCACAGGGGCACCAGAATCAACTGCATACAGAGCTCTATGCTCATATTTTTGTTTTATGGAGGGAAAAAAATACAAACAAAAATGATAATCAGTGAATACATATTTTTCCTGTTAGTAGCTAGGTTGGCAGTGGTTTTGTTTGCTAAGACAAGCTTTCATGAACAGGCAAGAGAGACAGCTGTGCTCAGAATTGTGCACCTGTAGCATAAGTCCTCTCTCTCTTCCAGATGATTGGGGGTAAAAAGATTTAAACAAGAAAAAAATATATTGGCTAGGGTTTTTAATTCTGTAGAAAAATAATAGAAACATTAAACATGCTGAGCGCTGTCTTGCAGCTTATTAGAAAGAGTTATCAGCTTGAAAGCAATTTCGAGGCAGACACCTTATACAGAACATTCATTGACAACAAGCAATCATTCTGCCTCAGATTAAGAAATCATGGAAGTGAAGAAAATCGGTGGAGAAGTGAAGACAGCAAGAGCCAGGGTAGGGAAGACGGAAAGCCCAAGCCCATTTATAACCCTTTTAGACAAAACTTCAACATCCACCTCCTATTGTAAGATGCTCTAATGCAAAAGCCAGGTTGTTAACCTACATTTTCATGGCATATCTATACACATAACTGGCAGTACTGCCCCTGTTACTGAGGAGCCTTATGGTTTACAGAATCACAGAATCACAGAATAGTCTAGGTTGGAAGAGACCTCCAAGATCACCTAGTCCAACCTCTGACCTAACACTAACAAGTCCTCCACTAAACCATATCACTAAGTTCAACATCTAAACGTCTCTTAAAGACCTCCAGGGATGGTGACTCAACCACTTCCCTGGGCAGCCAATTCCAATGCCTAACAACCCTTTCAGTAAAGAAGTTCTTTCTAATATCCAACTTAAACCTCCCCTGGCGCAACTTTAGCCCATTCCCCCTTGTCCTGTCACCAGGCATGTGGGAGAACAGACCAACCCCTACCTCGCTACAGCCTCCTGTAAGGTACCTCTAGAGAGCGCTGAGGTTGCCCCTGAGCCTTCTCTTCTCCAGGCTGAACAATCCCAGCAGTATCCAAAGTAACTTTATTATGGTCTGAGGAGGCAGATGTGAGATGTGCATTCATTTTTCTACAGAAATACTATTTTCGTGTTCATTTTGGAAAATACATGTATTCAAAAATATCTTTTCCCTTTAGAGGGCCCCAGTAAAAGTATGTTCAGTTTTAACTTTCTTGAAGAATGGATAGCCTATTGAAAACAAAATGTCTCCTGCTTCAATTACTGGGTTGCTGTCCTACCAAATTTCCCTTATGTCTCCCAGTAACTGCGATAGCATTTTTACTCTCTGGACTACACCATCCTGGCCTTTCTTAAAACTATCTAAAATCTGAGCTTTCTGCACACTGAATAGCGGACAAGACCCTCCCATGTGATGCTCATACACATCCCCTGCCAGATGAGTTGTGAGCCAGATGTGAGAAGTGCAAAGGGCAGGTAAATGTGCTAATGTGGCAGTGCCCCCAAAATTGTGGCTGTACCCCTGAAGCCTACTAAGCAGCCTTCTTTTTTTTTTTTTTTTTTTTTTTGGTGCAGTCGTCTTGTGTGAAAGTTCAACAACGTACAATGGCCCCAGATCAAAAGCATTTACTGCTCTTACTGTTAGACCATGCTCTGACCTTCACAGCTTCTCAGGCCCATGCAATTCTAATGCCCGGGGTTTGGTAGGCCCAACATCCAAATTGGTCAAAGCTATTGAAAAATGATATCTGTTTCTCAGATAGAGAAAGTCAGGATACAGTGTGTCTAGTTTTAATGCTGCAGAACTTCATGATTCTCAGGCAAAGCAAAATGTTGCTAACAGGCACAGCAATACCCTCCAGCCTTGTGTGCAATGAGGGATGAATAAACACTTTTATGTACATAGTAGAATTTTAAACTGTTCCTTTCCCTCACTGGAGTTTTCCTGAGCAGCATCACTAGAAGATGTCTACAGTGGAATCACACCTCCACCATGTACGCTCAGCTGTGGCCGCTGCATCACTGTGCACCATCTGTCATGCAGGCGGCACAGCGGAGCCGTGCAACAGCAGCCTGGGCTCACTCTGGAAACATTGGCAGCAGCTGTGTGGCAGAATAATGGAGAGCTTCATGAGGGAGGCAATAGCTCGCTGTTGTAGCCTCCTGAGAGAGCAGGGGCAGAGCCATTGCACAAAGCAGGACGGGGCTCTTGTGGGTCTAAAGCTGGCGAGAGGTGGTTGCAGTGCTCTGCTCTTATCATGGGAGACCTCTCAGCTGCTCTTGCTAGTGAAGGCAGAGTCTATGCCTTGACGTGCTCTTTCTCCCATCTCTCTCTTAAGCGTTCCCATTAATTAAAATTCCAATATTTTGGTAAAAAAAAAAAATATTTTGGCACAGAGGGTGTGTTTGTGAGCAACAATAATATGCTCAACTGCTTTTAGTGTTAATGGGATATGGGGGCAACCAAGCATGCATCAAAATGATAAATGGTAAGGATTTGTGATAGCTTTAAGCTCTATCTGCTCTGCAGTTGAAGACAAGGAACCGTGACTTTACAGTGAATTTCTGCCTTCATTTAGTATGCTTTAGAAAGCTGAATTTGAATCTCACGTGCCATAGGGTATGTGTGCCAGGCTTCATTATGTATGGAATTTGAAATTAGCAGCAGTTACTTAGTGCCCAGCAGGACATTTGACAGTTGTTTGAACCAGAAGCTGATCATCAAGTTTAGAGGCGTAGAGTTGGCGATAAAAGAGTGAAGGCTGGGAAAATCCTGGAGAGTCACAGTGCAAGCAGAAGGTGTTCTTCAGAGCCTAGTGAAATCAGAGAGAAACTTCCCATTAATTTGGCACTGGGTTGTGTAAGACCTTTAGTAAAGAATCATACGAACTGAGTAGAGATTGATGAGGAGAGAGAAGTGCATATGAATGCTGGAAGACTGGGCAAAGATCCTCTTTGAGTGAAGAAAGGAATCAGCTGGAGAGGCTCTGAAGTTTTGCAGGGATTGCAGGGATTGGAGGAACAGCTGGAATCCTCTCAAGATTCACCAGAGGCTGGTAACTTTACAAATAGGATTGATCTTGCAAAACATCTTCTAGCAAAAGATAAAAAATGTGCTGGCCAGTCAGAGATTGTTGTCTGGGATTTATCTATATGTAGTGGAGAGACAGGAACAGCCACAAAGCAAGTCACTCCATCTGCTTCTTTCTGCTGACAACAAAGGAAGCCGAGATGACTATCTTATGCTGCACTGAAGCAACTTTTAAAGGACTAAATTTATGTACAGGGAATGCAACTCTCAATTGCTATTAAGCAATGTCATTTGTAAGCACGCTTTGAAGAATTCTAAAGATAGTCTAGTCTCTAATTCTTGGAACCTGTTGAATGTTGTCTTTTTAAAGAGCGAGTTGTAATTTTGTAATTCTATCAGTTGTAGAGAGTAGTTTACTTAAAGGACAAAATTACATTCAACTGCATTTCTATTAAATAAAAGAAAAGTCATTTTATGTAAAAGTGCCTGTTTTGAAAACACTGACATTGTAATCTTCATTGTTTATTCCGGCTGTGCAGAGCTTGACTGAGTGGAGGCTTCCTAGCTCTAATAGCTGTGATTAGACTTGTTGCACACTTTAATTTAGGAAGTCCCCACACCTTTTCCCTTTGCACTGATTTGAGAAAACGTAGTAGGGAAAAAAGCATCAAGTGAGGGTTTAGGCTGCATATTTGGGGTGGGAGGTGGTGGAAACTAAGTGTAAGAAGGGGTAAACAACGAAAGAGATGGCTTAGGGAGATTACTGAGCTGTCAGAATTGGAGATTTTTAGTAATTACATATGTGGCTAATCCTAACTTTGGACAGACACACAGATCTGTAAGGATCATGTATCCTCTATTACGCAGGAGCACTTTGAACTCAGAATACTGTTATGGTTTACAGATGTGCAGCCTTGATTAATTTTCCAAATATCAGCAATTGAGTATACAGATAAAGCATTATGTTGTAATACACGTAGCCTTTGTGTTACATCTAGAATTAAGCCACATAGCACTTGAAGACACAATCGGTCTTGGATAAACTAAGACTTACTTTGTCTGTGCAGTATCAGAACTCTCTGCCACACTGAGGAAATGTTTACCTCATGAACCTCTTCTCAACCCCCTTAGATTATCCTATATCTCAGCACTTAAGAATCGCAACACTTTTTTAAATGTCACAAGTACACACATATAAATGGGTTTGGTATTCTTCTATTTAGAGACTAATGAAACAGAAAAATCATTCATCTGGGCCAAAAATTCTATCAGCAAAATTGATGTGCACATCAAAAAATATCTGATACTTATACTTCTTTCAGATGATCTTTTAAGTATGTTCTTGAATTTTGGATCCTGAGCATGCAGGACACATTGCAATATCTTAATAAATACAAACAAAGAACTAACTGACTTCAGTGCAATTAGCAAAAAATGACTGTGTCATGTTAAAAGAGCTTTATTAATTTCCATGGATGGGCAAGAAAATGGAAAGTATTGCTTAAATCTAAAAATAAAACAAAAAAACAAACGACAACAACAAAAAACATGATGCAGATGTTAAAATGTAAATAAAGTTTTTAAAATTGTATGAATTTAAAATGCCTGGTAAAGCAAAATACAGAGTGTTTAAACATTCCTACTAAGATCAAAGAAAATATGTGTGCAGAAATGGGGGGTGGGGGGAAGGTTAGGAATTAAAAAAAATCTCATAAAATAGAAGCTATTTCCCCATGATGTGATGATATAAGGCTCTGTGAGATATAAGGCTCTGTGATAATCCTTGAGGAGAGATTGCATTTAATCCTACTTTACGTTCCATTATTTATATATTTTCTTGCTTTACCTACTGTAACAAACATTAATGTTGATAAAAACTATTTTCATGACTCAGTGGATTGTGATCAGAAAAAAAAAGAACACTGTTAATGAAGTTCTGGAACTGAAATTGAAATTCTAGCAGATAATATGCTTTCTTCGTTTTCCTGCATGAACTGTAGCATAGACTATAATTCTAAATTTCAAAGGTATTGATGCAGTATGTCTTCTTAACATGTCTTGCTAAGCATATAGTCACTTGAATGATAAGGCACACTTAAACATAACATCTTCCAAGAGATAAAATGTTACATAAAAAGCAACTTCAGAATTCTGAGTATGAAGTTTGACACACAAAAAAGAAAATGGAAAAAAAACAGTCTTTATTTCACCACTGCAAAATTCTTGACCTATTTTGAAAAAAATCACATTTTTTCACCATCATAATAAATCTTTATGCGGTACTTCAGTGTGACCATCAGAAAATTGAGAGTAAATGTGTCTGCTATACTGAAAAATGAAGAGCTAACTGGACTAAGTCATTGGAAAAATCAACTACCAGTTTCTCAATTTAGGGCCTGCATTTTCCATCTCTCCCTGCCTGCCTTGCTAGTTGTTCACTTTTTCTGTTCCAGAGGTCTGAGGACAAAACCCAAACTTGACTCTTGCAAAGTGTTTCAGGCAGTTGAATGTGCTTTGAAGATATACGAAGGGAAAGAAAATCCAATGCTCATCACACTGATGTGTTGTGCAATGCAAGTTCCAGCAGAGATTAAGAGATTTCCAAACTACTTAAAAAAAAAAATTATTTTGCTCCTTTGTTCTGACATCTAATGACAGAGGCAAGAAACAAGCTATATTGACGGTGATGTCTTTACATGTCTAAAAATTAGAATTAAAGGTATGCAAATTTACTTAGAAACATAATATAAAAATATAAGATCTTACTCAAATATGCAAAACAATTGAAAATATTTCCTTTATGTGATTTTGTTGTATAGATCACGTGTTACATTTAAGTCATTCAATAAGGCAATGTAAGGCATTTTTGGGAAACACAGCTATAAAATTTTGTGAATGTATATCTCTTGCTAAACTATATATTTGGTGGAAATTGTGCTTTGTAATAAAATTTTGATATAAAAAAACTTTTGAGTCCAATCAATATTAAATATAAGCTTTTCATATATCGTCATAGATAAGCAAGATATTGACACAAACAGGTTGAGCATGCATGATTTCAGGCCAGGATTTACATCTCCAAGGCAGGTGGTGACCTCATCTTGAACTACACAAAGGCATCAGTGAGATAAGAGGCTACATGTTATACTCCAGATAGTATTTTTGTACTTTTAATAAGTTAAGACATGTTGTAGCACAGAAACAAGGTTGGCATATGCTAAAAGCCCAGGTAACTAGTTCGTTTCCTTCTTCTTAAATTTTTCTACATAAAAGGTCTGGTACATAACATGCCTACTTTAATAGTGATACTTTCCTTCCAGAAAATCCTTTCCTTCCAGGGAAATCCTGATACTCAGATACAGACAGGTGAACATTTTACTGAAGGATGCATTAAGGAGTTAACTTGCAACATGGTAAAAATGCTCATGATCTACAGTACATCTTACTCTCTAGCAATTTATTGTTAATTTTCCTATTTTCCTCTTTCATTATCAGTTAAGATCTCTTAGGTCAGCCAGGAGTTGCAGTGTGTAGACTGGCCACTACTGACATGTAGGTCTCATGATGTGTGTTTACATCAGCTTATTCTACAGACACTCGTTTCTCTGTGTGTGCGCCAGGCACTTACAGGATGCTGTTTAAGTGCTAAAGAGAGTCACACACATGATATTTGGGACAGTGATCTGCTTGCTATTTATATTTCAAATCAAGTCAAGCTAAACGGATTTTTGAAAGCCTCTTAATGAAGGTTTAAAGAAAGAAGCACAATCCAAGAGTAGAATATACAGTGCAAAAGGTTTTTTATTCCTGAATATTTATGTGCCTCAGTTTACCTATTTTCATTTACATTGGATGGCAGAACAAAATTTAAAAATGGTAAAAGGGAAGGGAGATTAAATTATCTTTTCCTGGGAAATGTTCACTCTCCTGATTCCAACCAGGCTTATGTGGCTATTTTTTCTTAGGTCTATGCCTTAGTATTTCCATCAGCATACACTTGAAAGAAAGATGCTAACTAGCAACAGAAACTCTTAGCTATCAGCTAAATATTATAGGAGTAGTCTTGTGGTTCCACATCAAAAACAAGGAGATCTAAATTGTACTGAACTTACCAAACACATGCAGGGAAAAAGGTCCATGATTTAGCATGACCAAGGATAGCACAGACTGCTCCAGACACTGAAATTTGTTTGTCTGTCACATCTTTGTTTTGACAAAGCTGAACACTGTATGCTTCTGGTCACCAGGTAAATTGCTCCTGTTCATGAGAAAGCAAAATGATAGACAGCAGAGCTGAAACCTTAGTACAGCATCAGCTTCATTTGTCACGACAAAAGATGCACTGAGAGTCTGCAAGAGAACAAGACATAGTAAGCTATCTTCCCTTGAAAAGAGAAAACACTAACCTCAGGAGCTTAAATCTTTAATGTGGCCAGCTAACTATAAACCATCTAAGGATTGTTGAAAAGATGTACAGGTTGTCAATTTGAAGCAGAAGCTACTGACATGCATATTTTTTCAGCACCCAAGGTTTTATTTTCTAACTGCTTATATAAATATTAAAGCAGCATCTCTTGAAAAATGCTTCTTGAAAATGTTGAGAAGAAAAGTAACTTCATCTACAACTAAAATTGCTTGACATTTTCAAGAATCCTGCAAGCTGTACCAATGAACATTTTCATAAACTTTATGTCAAATAAGATTCATACATGGTTAAATGCACAGTTATTAAAATCTAATTCTGTAATATTTAGTATATCTTAAAAAAACTTCAAATTTTTACCTTTAAATAATTATTTTTAACTATCATAAAGCAATTACTGTGACAGGTAAAACAGGAAATTACACTCAAGTAATTTTCATTAAAATACCTGAGCATTCAGGCAAGAATACCCTAAAAATAAACACATATCACAAGGCCACAGTAACTTAGCAATGACATATAGCACTGCTGTTCCTTTGATGTCTTTAAGACTGCATATGGTATTCAATTGCCAAGTTGGAAATAATATTTTTTCATTACTTATTCCAGAAGAGTGTCTATAAGCTTTGCTATAACCATTGATTCCTCTGTGTCAATTCCATTTCTTAAAGAGATCCTAGTTGCCTCAGAACACTTAGCTTATTTATATGACGCTTAAATCTCATCCACCCACAAGTCACCTTTTTTCCTAAATCCTTAGGCAAGCGTGATTTTGAGTTTTTTTTCCCACTGCTCTTTTTACAGAAGTGGGCAATATGCATTTAACTTTATCGTCACTTAGTCTCAGGTTTGCTGAAGCATAGCTTCTGCCTGCTGAAGCGTACACAACCTTTAAAGTTCATCTACCAGCTTTCAGAGACTGTTAAAGAGCCACCCTACTTAGAAACAATTTTGCTTAACATCCTGCATTATTCCTCATTTCTTCCCTTAACACTTCTACTGCTGAATTTCATGGAAATATAACTGTAGAGTCAGAATACCTTGAGTTGGAAGGGATTCATGAGGATCATGGAGTCCAACCCCTGGCTGCACACAGGGCAACACAGGAGTTACACCACGTATCTAAGAGTGTTGTCCATGCTTCTTGAACACCAATAAACCTCAGTATCCTCAGCTGCTCCTCACAAGTCATGGCCTCTAGTCCTTTCACCATTTTAGCTCTGTATATCAATATTTGAAACAGAATTCTGATCACATAGCCAGCATTACAGTGTCAGGTAGAGAATAAGTAGGTAGCAACATGCTTTCTTTCATTAGAGAGGAAAGAGTTGTTGAGCATGCATATTGATCAAGCAGAAATAATATGAAAAGAATGTTACTTTAAAATAAAGGTAAAACCAGCAGTCAGACGTTTTACAAGATATACTGAAAACACATTGTTTCTGCTGATAGTTCAGGATTTCTGAGTAACACTCACCCTGTGAACCAAAGAAATAGTTCAGCTACCACTGAAACCAGTGATCTGACTTCCTACAGGTCAGTGTCTTGTGGCTGATTGTCTTTGGTGTGCTAGGAAGTACAATATACACCAAAGCATGTGGAGGACATTTCTAATTCCAGAACAAATTCTCCATTGCTTACTGAACTAACAGCAGTCTTTTCCTTACTGGGGCTATGGGAAAGATGCCATGGCTGCATAAGTCTTGACAAAGTTAATTAACCCTGAGACCTTTAGTTTTCTGCCAAATGTGGTTGAAACTGGCCAAAAGAATTAAAAAAAAAAAAAAAAAGAGTTGAGATTTCTTTTCAGTGAGACAGTAGGAAAGACAAAGCACAGAATCACATCCAAATTTCCAAAGAAAATTTAGCTCTTCCCCACCTCCAGCTGCCCACCAATGGCTTAAACTCTGTCCTGGCCAAACCGTTATTACAGTTAATGCCACCGATTTTAGGACGGCTAATGTGCATGAAGATTACAGCTACTCTCTCCACATACTGTTTGATTTCCATTAGCACACTTTTTCATCAGGCTGTTTCTAACAGAAGGTGCTGAAATCTCTGTCAGTAATTCCTCATAATTTTGGCTCATATAGAAATAATAATGCATCTCCCAGGTGAAGAGGTATATGCAGTTTCCCATGCATCCTGCCGAACAGTGTATTAATTTTCAGTTGGCCTAAATACTGTACCCTTTCAACTAAAATGCAATTATTTGCAAGTACGTTTGGCAAGTAAATGCTGCAGACTTTTCTATTTATTTCACTACATGGAATGTACTTCATCTTTGCCTGCCTAAATTAAAATATAATCTAACAATATGTTTCCAGCTCTCAAACCAACATTTCACTAATTTTTGTAGACAGCTGAGCATATTTTAAATGCTAGCTTTGTGCATAGTGAATACGATGTTCAACTCCTCAGTAATTTTTGTTTATTTGCAACTTTCCTCTGTTTGAGCATGTAATGTCATGGAGAGATGCACTGCTGAATCATCTTTAATTGTGGAGCACTACTACCATGTTCACATCTTGTAATCTCTGATGGTGGTACACAGCACAAAAAATGCCTTTTCCCACCCCTACCCCAATGTATGAAAATGCACATTTCTGTCAACAAGTACTGACCATATTTTTAATAGGTCAGTAATTAAATGACAAGTGCATAGACTAGGGTCCAAGACTCAAAAAATGGAGGGAGAAAGACTCCTAGAAAGTACTTACATGGACCTCAAGGAAAAAAAAAAAAAGAACAACAAAGAAAACATATTTATGTGAGGTCCTTTGCAGGCACCAAGGTGGAAGAACAATGGAGGAACAGAGAGAGACCCAACAAGTAGCATTACACCTGAGGCCACACAGCCCAGAGGGCAGTGACATCTCTGGGCTGGAGCTCTCCTTGCTTGCTGCAGTGAGTGCTGTTGCTTGCCTGGCTCGGGCAGCCTGGTCCCACTCCTGATCCAAATAAAAGGAAGTACAGAAGCAGTCAGTCATGGCTGCCGAGGTGGCTCCAGCTGGTGTCTGGTTATGCTCGAGCAACTCAGCTGAGCAGCTGAAGCACTGCTCTACCTTCACATACCCATGGGCAAGGCTCCAGAAATGCCTTGTAAGTGGCAGCAGCCTCCACTAGAAAGAATTAATTTGCTGATGGCAGTGGATATTGCAAGTGATAGTTGTCTTTCTGTACCAAGTGTCTCACTGTACCACCATCCATGTGCCTATAGACTGGAGGTGAGGGTTTATGCACTGATATCTTGCTCATTTTTGGGTGGACATACCAGCTACGCTCTGATGGCCCGGTCACCTCTGACATCGGCTTCCTGGCTGACAGGCACAACTCAGGTCACCCAGCAAATGTCATCTCCCATTTGTGGGGCAGGAAAGGTGCGACTTGGTGTTAGGATAGCACAGTGGAAGCAACAAGACTGAGGCCTTTTGCAGAAAATCATGTATCTATGTAAAGTCTTAGAGAATTTAGAGAGAGGAATCAACCAGGAGCAAACGTATGTGAGGTGCCTGCCATATAACAGTTCAGAGGGAGCAGCTAGGCACAGAGTGGAGCAGGGATTTTTCTTCCCCCTGTTTCTCCTTATATCTCCATTAGGAGTTATGTCACTCGGCCAGCACCATGGGCTTTAGCTTAAAACTTGACTCAGCAAGAAAAGTGTTCTTTGAGAATCTGGTAGTAAGCAATGTTTCTCTGCTATAAAAGATCTTATACAAAACATCATCAACAATAATCCCAACAGTTCTCTGATATATTTCTGTCATTCTCTATTTAAAAATCTAAATTAGTGTTTCTAAAATTCAATAGCAATATTTTGGCAAGGATGCAATGTGAGAATGACAGTTTTCAAAAGCTGATCTTATGCCGTATGCCTATTAAATTGAGGTGCTGTGCTCTGATGGATCCCCTTAGTGCTCACTATACCCACTGAGTTAAGGGGAAAGAAATTCAAGCTGACAATCCAATTTCAATATTTCATCTGACTATACGACATTTTTGTGTGTTTATTATCAGTCTTTAACTAACTCATTCAACGCTCATTTCTGTAACAAATCAAGAATGGAAATACATTTAATTATATCATGCATCAGAAATTCATTGACTAAATAATTAGAAGTTTGTCACGAAACAGCCCTTATGGGACTTGAGCATGGATTTCCTAGAAGTAGACAGCCTCAGAAATTACATGAAAAATAGACATTTTATCCCAAGGTTTCCAAACTAACACAACAAGAGAACAAATGGTCAAAATATACTGACGCTTTCACAGAATACTAGAGGAATATCTAGCTTATTGTTTAAAAAGCCATAAATTTATTAAAGTAGGTTATACTAGTCCCACATCACTATATTTTTTCAGAGCTCTCTCTCAAAAAGAAAAAAAAGTTGGGGTTAACTTCAAAATAAAATCTCTAAAGATAAAATAAAAATCTTTAAGACTTCTAGCACCTGCTTACCTCTCCTTTTAGGATATGTTTTAGAAAAAGTTTGAGCAGATATACTTTCAAGGACTGGAAAAGTACTTCAGTGCTGTAAAGATCCATGAATATAAAGCCAGCATTGTCTACCAATAAGGACGTGTATTTCTACTTAGTACACCTAAATGTGACCTCACCTGATTCAGCTGAGGAAATCTGTGGTACATTTTTCAGTTCTGAGATCAGTCAGGGATGTGGATGCAAACTAGCATACGAATGGCTAGAAGTTTTGGGATGTATGTTGAAATGGACTTTTTTTTCTGTTCTTTTCACATTGATTTCATTATAGAAATGGTAATAAGCTAATCTAACCTTAAACAAGACCAAATTGAAGTGTTATGACATTTTCCTCTCACGTGCTCCTTTGCAGGACTGACATACAGATCTTCAAAGGTAATTCAACTGATCTGGAAAGCTTCCTCTTCATGCTGCTGTAATGAATGCTGCCAGCTTCAGAGCCACAGCCTTTCACAATCACCATCAGTGGACCAGTTCTGACATCCTTAAAATGCAGATTTCACAGGGTTAGTTTAGTTCTTGGGTCTGCAAAATCCACATATTTTTAAATCCTTCCATATGTTTAGTGAACTTCAAACATATGCACACAACCCTGTCTTTGGCCCTCTTCATTACAACCCTGTTCATGACTTCCTAGTCTGCTGCAACATGAAGTAAAATGGGTTAGCACAAGCTACAACAGGCAACGGCTGTGATGATGGAAGTGCACGTGAATTCAGTGGATGGATATATCCTAAGAAGCAGCATGAACCTCCACTACAGATGGATGTGACTCTCTGTATCTTTCCAGTAGCACTCATCTCATCCTGTCCTACCTAAACATAGTAAAAAATGAACTAGGAGCACAAATACAAATACAAGTTGCCAGTCTCATTTCTGTTGACAGGAAGAGAAAGAGTTACTTAAAAAAATATATTTTTTTTTCTTTTTAAATCATGAATAGCTCACAGACGTGGAGAAGAAGTGAAAACTGGTTTACTATGAAAGCAAAATATGGTTGCAGTACCTTACCACCTACACAATGACAAGAACAGGACAGAGCTGCAAATCTATTCCCAAGGCAAAGTGGATTCTAAGTAGGAGGGGGAGGGAATAAACAACGAAAAAATCTTAATAGGAAGCTGTAAGATACATATAACTTAAACCATAGCTCTTGATGAAGACACTGCTAGTACAAAAGCTTTTAATGGCATTGCATTGTCTGAAATCCCTGCAATACTCAGCATTGAATTTGAATCTCAGAAAATACATTAAGGATGATTGTGTACAAGCCAGAAAAAGCAAACTGTTCCTTCCTGGCTCTTGATGAATCATGTGAATTATGTGGTGGAGCAGATAGTGCACTAATGGTCAATACTTTATGGAAGGCTGCCTTGAGATGACAACTATACTCCATAATGTGTGTATTACTGTTCAGAAGATTTTGGGGGAATACAAGAGGGCTTTAAAAAAACAAAACCAGAACATCACAGTGAGCACAAGCTTGTACTTCTAACCTCATTCCCAAACGTCTTTGATTCTCAGTCAGAGTGTCACAAAAACACAAATCAAAACAGGAAAAATAAAAGGAGGAAACAATTAAATATATGAGGAAAAATGCAGGTTAGTATCTAAGGAAATGAGCGGCCAAATAAACTCACATAATAAAATCACATGGGTGTTTTGCAAGTGAACTGCATGAATGATAACGAAGTCAGAGCAGTTATGTGGAAATATAGCTGATATATCAAAGTAATTTATAAAATATTAAATACAATGTAATATTAGCAATTATGATGACTATAACAGCATATAATAGATAATGATTTACATGTTTGGCTGTTAGCATATTGCTGAGATTTTGCTCTGTATACTCTAGACTAGTTTTATGTATCCGAGTAATGACTTTTTTTAAAAAACATAACCTGAAATTTTACATAATCACTTTCAAGAATATTTTATGGAGATATCTGTTCACCAACTAGAATTAGCCACTGCCTGCCATGGAAAGAATAACTCAAATTGCATTCATTGCTTCTGTAATTATTTTAAGTGACTTCTAATCAGGATTTAAGGACCATGCCCATACTCTCATTTTTAATTACAAACTGAGGTTTGAAGGACTTTAACCTGACTCAAGTAGCCCTGATGTATGCAGCTCAAGACTCATTCATGCTAGCCCACCAATTATTCCGTTGTGGCTTGGGAAGAGAAAGCAATCTTTCTATTTAAAGAGAACTCAGTCTCTAAAATACATCACTCTTGAAATCACAATATCTTAAAATCTACATTACATAACGTGATGTTTTTAGAACAAGCTAAAATAAAAACCCAACAAATAATTTCAACTTGATCTGCAAGTCAATGTATCTGATAGAGACAAATTTTATTTAGTGAGGAACATTCTACTGATTAAGAAACCTCTCTTTAACCCAATTTCCCAGATAGTCTGCCTAGCAGAATTATCCGTAAACTAAAGCTCTCCAGGAGCTGTATGATATTGACATTGAATTTGGAAGCCATGAGACTGAATCACAGAATCATAGAATTGGAAATGACCTTCAGGATCATCAAGTCCAACCATCAGCCTGACCTACCATGTCCACCACTGAACCACGATCCTTAGTGCCATGTCCACAGGTCTCCTAAATACCTCTAGGGATAGAGATGCCATAATTTCCCTAGGCAGCCTGTTACAATGCTTGACCGCCCTCACCATGAAGCAATTCTTCCTAATACCTAATCTAAACCTCCCCTGCGTAACTTGAGACCATTTCCTTGCTTCCTGTCATTTGTCACCTAAGAAGAGAGACCAACACCCTCCTCACTGCAACCTCCTTTCAGGCAGTTGTAGAGTGTGATGAGGTCTCCCTCAGCCTCCTCTTTCCCAGACTAAACCACCCCAGCTCCCTCAGCTGCTCTTCATATGTCCTGTTTTCTAGTCCCTTCACCAGCTATGTTGCTCTTCTCTGCACACACTCAAGCAATTCAATGTCCTTGTAGTGAGGGGTCCAAAACTGAACACAGTACTTGAGGTGAGGTCTCACTGGTGCCAAGTACAAAGGGACAATCACTTCCCTAGTCACGTACATTTTTCAAAGAAAATCTTGGACAGTGGGTAAGTATAGATGGAAGGTAACTGCTTTCAAAATACAATTTATTAATTTTCCATCATTTCAGCGCTCCTGGGCCCTTTGCCCAAACACTGTGGGACCACTCTGTGCTGTCAGAGGTGTCCTGCCCATCCAGGCAGAGTGTGAATGCAGAACACTTCCAATCTTTCTGAAAGTTAGCATATTTAAGACATCTGAAATATACTCCAGTTTCATCTGAATCAACAATTTGCATGCAGGTCAGTTAATAAAATCTCCAAAGGAGCCCTGTTTTTACTTCTTTCATTCTACAAATATACTTTTTAAGTTATGCCTTTGATCAATCCATCAAGATATTCTTGAGTTTGGGGATAAACATGATCAAATCTGTGAAACTGACTCAAAATCATGACAAAAAATGCTGTGATCTTGACTTCCCTCCCAACTCATTAGAAAAACTGAATTAAAAAGTCCATATAAAGAAGAGAGTTGTTCCAGGACTTGTCTCCTGCCTGTGAGTGATTAATATATAAAGTCAGCTGAAAAATATTTTTTTTCTTGGCAGGTGAAAACAGAGATACCAGGACCAAATTCATCTCCGGTGACAAATCATTAGGCTCAATAGAATTATACTAGAACAGCTTTTAACATTGTTTCAAAAATAAAACATAACTGAAACCTCTCTGTTCTTCAGTGAATAAATATTGAACAGGTATTTGTGTCTTCATTTACCTAGATTGCTTTAAAGGAAATAATTTGCAAAGCTATGAGACACTTTATGTTTATTCAAACAAACAAGGCTCTTATCCTCACACACCTGTGTCTTCTAACCTAGAAGATTAATCAGGTATGTTCTCCTAAAGAGAAAGTAGTATGTTTTTAACTAATTATTCCAAATGCTTTAGCAAAGTGTTTCTGAATAAGAGAGAAAAACACTGTCTCATTTACTATGGTAATCAACAGAAGCATCATTTATTGTCACATGCTGTAGCAAGCCCTTGAAGTACTTCTGCTCTGCAGGACACAGGACTGGGGATCAGGACATGGGCTTTATTTATTTATTTATTTATTTTAGTTCTTTGAAAGAACTCTCACATCCTAATCGGATAAAACTGTCTGCTTGAGCTGTTATGAAGCTTAACTAGTAAAAACCTTACTTTGACTCTTTGACAGACCAGTTGCCTGTGAGCAAACACAAAATGATAAAAATAAGTTTCAGGTGGGGAGTGGCATGCTTGCTACTGTTCTAAAATTATAAATTCTTGACTGTGTCTCTGTGTTATGAAGGTTCCCACTGGCTCAGCTTAGCTTTCTTTTGAGACATAGGGGAACCAGAAATTCTAATAATAGGCATCTCAAATGGAGATACAGCATTGTGAACAACCCAAACTCCATTACTCCTAAGAGCACCCAGGGCAGAAGTTCTTTCATCTGCGTCAGAAAAAAAATCCTCACTAGTTCTATGCTCTTGGGGTGGGAATAACAAGGGATTTTCTCTTCTTCTTTATTGGAAGCAAACAATTCAATAGAGCAAAGAAACTGATAATGCCTACAAGAGTGTCACTCTGCATCAGCCACCCTTCACCATCTAGACACTCTTTTAATATATTAAGAATTCTACAGTTGACATCAATCTACAGTGGGGACTTCGTAAAGAAAAACTGTAGCATTTTACAAATCCTACTCTCACTAGTTCACCTTCACTTTCTGAGGAACTCTTGGCAATAGACAAAGTTTTTTTGTTTGTTTGTTTGTTTGTTTTTTGGGGGGGAGGGACACAAAACACATCCACATGTAAAACCGTTGAGACTCTCATCTATTTTTATCTGTTATATAAATGTAAATGTTAACTATTATAAAGTCCTCCTAGACATACACATGGATGCAATTCATGGAAAAAAATCACAACTAATTATTTGAGTCTTTTGTTTAGAAAGGGCTCTTCTCTGATGGTAATAAGTATAAGCAGGCAGGAAAGGTGCAGGACTAAGGAGTGGCTGAGAAGTCCATTTCCCAGCCTGAGGTCCCATAGATGGGGCTCTGTGGAGCGCAATGAGAATGGTCTAAAGCACAATTCTGCACTGCCTTTTCCCAGCAGCATTATGTACATACGTACTTTACTAAAATGGTTCCTTTGATAAAATTTACCAAACTTCAAAACTATAGGCAATCTAAAAACAGAAACATTACAATTTCCTGTGTTTATGGTCTTGTTGGGCTACAATGGTTAGAAACAAGTTGAAGGATGAAGAAGGGGATAAAATTTGACAGATAGCCTGTCTATGTTTGCACTAATATATTTATTATGGTCAATTTTCTTATTGCCACCTCACTAGATTTAATTTATTTCTTTGTTAAGTTACAGATGCGTTTTCCTCAAATTTGACAATGCTGGTCAAAATTGTGTTATTAATTATATGCAGCAGCTCCATTACCCTTCTGGGAAAGTGGGGAAGGCAGGCTTATTTTCCTACTTAACTTCTAAAAATATTGAGCATTTTTAATGTTCATGTAATTATAGGCAATAAAAGGGGGCCTCTTAAAAATAAAAAAGAGAAATGAAATTTGAATTTGTTCCCAATTGTGTTAGTTGGAGAATATATGATTTTATTAGCAACTGCATCAGGCCCAGAGGCCCAGAGAGTCAATTTTGATCCTTTCCAGTTCAGTCTGGAATTAGAAACAACATTTTAAAACTTCTTTTTCTTTCTATTTTTTTTTTCCCCCCTGACTGCTCTCATCCAGCTGAACAATTCCCTTCAGCAGTCAGATGAACCTCTCTGAGGTCATACTATCCACCAACTTCCTGGAGCTGAGATACAGCAAGATGAATTTAAGCTGCATGATGTTATTCTGTTCTGTTTCTTCTATCTTTCAGGGACAGATCCCAGCTCAGAAGGCCACTTTAATTCAATTTGGATTCTATACCAGGAATCTTATATATAGCCCCTCCAGCAGTGTTCCTTTATGAAAAAAGCCTCTGCCTCAATGATAACTGTTTGCCATGCAGAAATGAAGTTAAGACAACTTCATATTTTTTCAATTATTATTATTATTTTTGTATATGTCTTAGTTACTAATGCTGTAGTCAGGAAGTAGGGGAGAAAGAAGCAAATGATTCAATTTCTTCATCTGGATATGTATTGCCCTTTTTAGTCTTTTGAAAGAGAAAAATATCTGTTTGTTTGTTTGTTTTATCAACATTTTTTTCCCTGAGTTCTGCAAACTCTGCAATTTGAATAAGATATTGTCTTTCCCACACAACACTAGACTGTAGAATTTACTTCTAAGCACCACTTCCTTTGATGTAAGTATTTTAATGTCTTTTTATACCTCTTACTAATCCTCTTGATTCATATGGCACTACTGTACTCCTTACTGCCCCCGTCAGAAACCCCTCAAACACTGCCCATGATTTCCCCCCCTTCATAAAACACAAAGCTACGCCGCTAGTTAAACCCAAACATCTCTTAAGCCCTGCCTAATTCGTCCTAAGACTCCTAGCATCATCAATATCCTCCTCTTCTTTGTTTATAGAGTGACACTCTGGAGAAGTCCAGCAGATGAGAAGCTCTATAGAAACTCTCCTAATCACAGAGGTGGTCATTTTATAATTATAATTTACAATTATAACGAACTGTCACTGTGTGAATAACTGATTTGGGAAAAACACAGTTTCAATATATATTTTCTATCCCACAGCATTTTAGGGCTGTACATTTTTAATTTCAGATCATGGATTTTGCCATAATCGTATGATTAAACATAAATTCATGGCCATTCTGTATTATATATATAGAGATAAAATATATTACAGAAAAATAATATGGCCCCAGCTTTTCTGTGCAAGCCCTAGAGCTTCAGTACCTCCCATCAGTACCTAATCCTTCTGGATGATCAGTGGCAGAGACATTGTGAAACTCTTTCCCTTTAAGTGTTTTCTATTCTCTACATTGTTTCATCCCCCTCTGCCCCAAATCTTACAGATCCACATCAATATTCATCTGTATTTATTGATACAGGCTCTGCTAAGTGTTTCCATTTAATTAATTGGTTCAGTTTGTTTCAACACTGATTGACTCAAGTCCCATCTTCCATTAATCTTCCCTGCTGACCATGACAAAGCTTGCATAAATTTGTACCACTCACACAAGTGGCAGATCATTTTTCAACTTCATTTCATGTTATGCTGTGCAGAAGCAGCTTCTCTTTCCCTTGGCCAAGGGCAGTGCTTGTTATACAACTAAGCAGCATCTAAGAACCAAGCAACAGCTTCTGGTTTTGTTAGAACAGCTATCCTCCAAAACAACGAGATACAAAGTCTGAACTTTGCTGTAGACTGGAAAACAGAAAAAAATATGGAACAATTGCAGAAGCGTGTTTCTCTCCTGTATAAATTTCTTTACTAATAAATAGAGTTTCAAAAATATTTCTCCTATTTTAGCTTTATTTTTTCACAGAAATACTAAATATATAGAAGGTGTATAGACATTTGTCACCTAGATTAAAAACAAGAAGTGAGCTGCTCAAGGCCACACAATACATAATTCCAAAATGAGTTCTGAGAAAGCTGACTGTTGGCCAAATTTACCTGATAAACACAATTTTACAAAGCCATCACCAAATGTTGTTTTGATGCCTGCAGAACTGAGTAATATCAGCCATTATAACACTTCTTCTTATGGTTCATTCAGGGGAAATAGTTTCCTCTCCTCCCTTCTATCTCCTGGAAGCCAAAAAAGAAAAGACAGAGCAGATGTATATGCTCATGCACATGACAGAGAGATGTTCAGTGGTAAAGGGTGTCTTGGGATAAAGGGACAGTGAAATCCCATAAATTAGCTTTTGCGAAAGACTGTAGAGATGTTCTAGAACAACAAAAGATACTCTTGCACATTAGCTTCATCTTAATACCGTATTTGTGGAGACAAACTTTACATTGTCATAAGCGGGTGGAACACAGTAGTGGAGATGCGGTTAGAAAGACAATCAGAGCTCTGGTATGTCATTATTTATTTAGTAGAGACCTAGTCCTAGCTGTGCCTATGATATTTCTTTTTTAATAGGGAATAGAACAAGAATAAACAGTCTATGCCCATTAAATTAAATATTAGCTATTAAATTTCACTTTCTCCTTAGGAACCTTCACTCTCCTCACCCCCTGTAACACTCTAGACAGTTCTAGAGTTTCTGGAGTTAGCATCCTTTCGGGAAACTGTTATTATTAGCTTATACAGAGGCTGAAGCAATTGTACTGCTCAGTCTGACATTTCAGTGCATCCCTATTTTATTACAAAAAATAAATCTTTTCCTGACATAGCACAAAAAGGAAAAACAAATAGTTTTCTATAGCATAGGAGGAGTTTATCACTTATTCAGACTGTTTATCTGAGGTGACGATGAAAACTAATCCAGTAGTTGGAAATGATATGCTGTTAAAACTTATATGATTTGATTTTGTTCCATTTTTAATTTTGGAAAAAATATTGGGTTGGGCAGCTTCCAGAAAAAGTTGAAGAATGAAATTTGAATGCTTCACTAAAGCTACAAGCACCTGAGAACAAAATTAGAATGATAAGTGTTTTGCAAACTTAACTGGAGTAGGCATTACACACATCACTGCAATTTGGAAATCGATTATTTGCTCTAGAAATAATGTAAGAAATCGTGTCAAATTTCACAATGCTAGTAGCAATTATATTTGCCAAGATTATCCCTCGTTACTTACCCTGTTCAGACAGCGACACTTTCTTCCTTCAGGCAACTCCAGGCATATCAGGAGGACTGAGAGCTGTTCATGCACCAACTTTACTGCCAGCTGGACTGAAATCTGAATGTTCATGGGCTGAGCTTACAGAGGAAAAAATGGTCCAGGAAGATGCTAGAGGGAGACTACAGCTGAAGGGCAGTACTCTACCTGAAGAGAGAGAAAGACAGAGATAGAGAAAAAGAGAATAAGTGTGGGGTGGGAAGGGAAGGGAAGGGAAGGGAAGGGAAGGGAGAAATCTAGTCTACATCAGGTGCTCTCAATAACATTGTTTTGCTCCCTTAATAGTAAATTAGCAGCAACAAGTTTTGGGAAGCCTGATTATTTCTGGCTAACCTGTTTTAAGGAAATATTTCAGGAGTAAGGCAATGAATGTAAATTAAATGAAGATTTTTCTGTACAGTCATGTTCAGTGTCCTGGGAAAAAAGAATGTGTTTGATTTCAGAAGATAAACATTTTCCTTTTCTTTTTTTCCACATCAGGTAGAATTTAAAAGTTAATCCTCAATCTTTTTACTAAATGTTACCTTGTCTACACCGATCAAGTGTTTCTCCACCCTCACTGATACAACCCTTTTATTAAAGACTGGATGCTTTTCTTCTCTTTACTGGTTAGATAGTATCTCCATAATCCCTAATACTGTCTGTGTTGTACACAGTCCTGCTGATGGTAGCAGAGCTGACTGATTCTGCGCATCACATGTCTTTTGATCACACAACACAGGAACTTCAAATGTGATGCCAGGAGAAAGGGAGGGAGACACAATCCAAATGAAAATTAATTTATCCTGCCCAAGCCCGGTCTTTCCCTGAGGCAGAGCAGCAGCATAATACAGAGACAAGCTAGTTCTGTTTCCCAGAACCACACAAAGCACAAACAGAACAAGCCCTGTTAAGTCATACAGTCCTCTGACTTATCACTGCTGAGTTGTCCTCTGCAGTACATTGTACACTCTAGTTTTAACTGACACAACCACTGAAGAAATCATTTCCCTTAGGATTTTTTCTACAATCTACCAGATCTCATTCCGAGGAAATAAAGGGATAATGACTGCAAAAGCTTGCCATCTGTCAGATTTTAAAAGTCATATATAAAGATTACATAAAAACCTACATTGAAAGGTCATGGAGTATAACACCCCAAAGTTTAGAAATGAGGAAATTAACACTAGAGTACTCAACCTTATGTACATCTACAAGATGGTATATTCTCCAGTTAAACAACTACGTACTACTGGTTTTCCCTACCTGACCCTGTCTCATTCAGACTGGGCAGTACCCACTTAATGAGCTAACCATGGCTGTTTTGCCTTCTCCTCATTTTCCAGGATTTGGCTTCAGGCACAACAAAACAACTCAAGATTAAACTTCTTCAGGTTTTTCTCTGGTGCTCTTCACAGTACCATTTGGCTATTTTACACGCACTGTGCTCAGGGCACCCTTGGGAGCTGACAGGAGTGGTGTTAATTCCATCCGACAGCTGGAGAGTCCAAGCGTGTAGCCTTCCCAGCATTTGGGTGCTCAGTCTGAACCCCAAGAGCACTAAATGTTCAATGTATTCAGAGTTATGCACTACTTTATCCACCCAAAGTGCAGCTGTTACTGCATCAATTACAGTCAAGTGTGTGTAGTACTCCAGGAAATCAGAGCACATGTCCCAGGTCGAGCTCCAGAAACCAAGGGATGTAAACAGTGAGAGCACGTACAAAGCTCTGGTTTAAACCTGGATAAAACAACACCCCAGACTCCACAGACTGGCCTCAGTCCATTTACAGGCTTCCACAGCTTCAAGCTCCCTGTACAACATCTAAGAGCAAGATTCACAAACTTGCTGATTCACAAACTCTCCAGTGGAACCTTTTTCACATTGCATGAAATAAATACGTATTCACTGAAAGAGAGAAACAGAAAAAGCTTCCAACTTAACAGATGGGCATTCATGGACACGCACTTGTGGATAATAGGTGCAAAATCAAGGGACCTGATTTCTGATCCTACTTCAGATGAATGGCTTAACTATTTTAGTCAAAATGGAGCAAATTCAGGAGAAACCAGTGAGCTATTTCAGCCAAAGAATGCTCTTCATTAAAGTCATTACAATATATTGACTGGTTAGATAATTTAAGTCAAGTTTCCCACACACAAGTGCATGTTTTAGACACTGGAATTATGGAAAAATACTGGTGGCATAGTTTTTGGCAATGGCACCTTGCATTGTGCAAGACTCAATCTAGTAGGTAGGCTTTGAAATAGGTACCTAATCAAAAAAGACAGGGAAGAGAATGGCAATTTGTGAATCTCCACAAGACTTAGTTTTAAGATAGGTAGGTGGTTATTCAGCACTGTTAAGACTTAGGAGACTTAGAAAGAGTAGGAAAATTACTGGCACATGTGTAGATTTCTGGGGACTGGTGGTGAGGCCTCACATGGAGGTCACCCCCAAAGAATGTGGGAAAGAGGCAAGTTCAACATGATATTTGGGTTGACATTAGCCTGTCTCACAGCCTTTAGACCTATGGCACTGTACTCACTTTATGGTTTATTTTATTCATTAAGGTTCTTTTTGTGTGTCTATGTTTGTGTTGCTTCCCGATTTCTTGGAATCACATTTTCTAACAATCCCAACTGTTTAGGTGAGAGGTCTTATTCAGCCAAACTTTTAGCTTCTGATATAGTTATGACCATTTTTGCCCGAGAAGTGGGACCATCCATATCGGATAGCAAAATCACTGTGTGTCAGCCATGTACCAGTGTGGAACACCACATGTTTATGTATGTTGATGGTAGTGGTAAAATATCTGCGTTAACATAATCCTAGTGCATATTTGGTGCCAGTGGTCTTAGCATGACCTAGGCCTTTCCCAGGCCTCTGACAAGGTGAAATCACCTAAAGGAGACCATACTGCCATATCCTTAGTATTACCTAGCCCAAATAGAGTAAACTGGCATAAGTAGCATATGCTGGAAACAGATGTACACCCAGCCATCTTTGGAAGCAGTAGTACAGAAGGCCAAGAATATCCTGGGGTGCTATAGGAAGAACACTGACAGCAGGGCTAGAGAAGTGAAGAGAAGTCCTCCCACTCCACTCAGCCCTAGTGAGGCCTCACCTGGAGTACTGTGTTCAGTTCTGGGCTCCCCAGTACAAGAGGGACATGTAGCTCCTGGAGTGCATCCAGCAGAGGGCTACAAAGATCATGAGGGGACTCAAGCACCTCTCTTACGAGGCGAGGCTAAGAGAGCTGGGCCTGTTTAGCCTGGAGAAGGGAAAGATCTTCCTTTCTTTTTGGGGGAATCTTATCAATGTATACAAAAATTTTGAGACAGGGTGTCAAGACAACAGAGGCAGATTCTTTTCCATGGTTCCCAGTGATAGGATGAGAAGCAATGGGCACAAACTGAAACACAGGAAGTACCATCTGAATATGAGGAAAAACCTCTTTACTGTGGGGGTGACTGAGCACTGGAACAGGTTGCCCAGAGAGGTTGTGGAGTCTTCTTCCCTGGAGATATTCAAAATTCACCTGGATATAATCCTGTGCAATGCACACTAGGGGGACCCTGCTTGGCAGGAGTTTGGACCAAATGATCTTCAGAGGTCCCTTACAACCATTCTGTGATTCTGTGATACAGCCAGAGACCCTGGAATCTTAGGTCCAGCACCAGACGCTATAGAAGAGTGATCTTTAATGGGAACAGACTTTGACAATTTGATCACCACCAACTCCAAACTTCATTCACTGTGCCCATCCTCCTCAAACTGTCTCTGCCCTGGGACTGGCTGCTCTTAAGACATATCTCCTCTCTTTGCTAGTCCCAGAAGTGCTCAAGCTTCTTATTCCATTAATGACCTCTTTGCATGGCCAATCCTCATCTACTGTTTCTGCACTGCTGCCCTCTACTACATCCCCCTCTCCCAAACTTGTTATCTATCTTTCTGTGGCTCAGTGACATTTTCATTCTCCTGCACCCCAGGTTTCCAGTTGTCTTCTGAATTTTGTGTCTGTTCCAGTTACCTCCTTCAACCTCAATCTTGCTTCCTGAGCAGCTGTTGCTTTCCTACTGGCACTGAAGGTTTTTTTTTTTCTTCAGGCTTATTTTTTCTTCTTCTTCCCCCCCCCCCCTTTTATTTTTTATTTTTCTCCCCAATTTCACCAGATAATAAACCATTCTCCAAGCTCCTTGGCAGACCAAGTACACTGACTGCTCTCTGTTGTTCCTGGTTTTGCTCAAAGACACTTCAGTGTCTCTGACAGGGTCTCCTTGCTAAACTCTCCAGCTTCTGGTCCCCACTATGACTTACAGTCCCAGCTCCCCACTTTGTTTGCCAATCACCTTTCCAGTGTGTTTGTCCCAGATCTGCCTTGGCCCCTGTGCATTTGAGATGGGTAGCTTAGTCCTGCAATCAGCCAGACTGAGTGGCAGGAAGAGAACTAGAGAAACACACAAACCATTCGGTGTGGGTGTGTGGACCGTGCACAATCACAGCAGTCCAGAGCTGCAATGGCAGGAATAAATTCTGCTCAGCTCCAAATTCAGAGAAAATGACACTTTCAGGGCAATTATATGCTGGAATTTCTAGGCATCTGTGAATTATCTACATTGACTTATGAAGCATGTGTGGGTTTTCATATAGAAAGAAGTTACTCCTCACTAAATGCCAAATCCAACTCCAAGCCAGGAACTGCTGGGGTTTCTAAGGAAAAAGACAGTTCTGATAATGTATATTCACTTCAAACTTCATCTGCACTTCTCTCTCTTGAAAAAAAAAAGAGGTTATTGGCTTATAAGAATCTTAAACATTCCGCATTCTGCTAAATCCATCCACAAAAAAAAAAAAAAAGTTAAGGGAAAAAAACATACAAGTATGTGTTAATGTCTCCCACAGAGAACAATCATCTGAAGATTGAAACTTGATGACCAAACCAGAGAACCAGAGAACCAGATATAAGCAGAAACCTCCCCTAATGCCTGTGGGAGTAGCCTCTTATTTTTTAAATGGACCAGACCATGATATGGAAGTGTGATGAATGCTCAAACAATGAAAAACAATCCAACACAAACACTGGAAAAGTAAAAATCAAATCAATATTGTCCTTGACTTGTTTTACACCATTCATGTAAATTCAGCACAAAAATGACTGCAGATCCTAATGCTCTACTTGAATAGACTAAACTGCATGCAGATGGCAATATAGATGGCAATATGTATAGTCTTACATCCACAGACATGTTTATCTAACATTCTACCTCTTTAAGAGAAAAACCAGACTATGGAAAAAAAAAAAAAACAAAAAAAAAAAAACCATGAATTCTGCTTGTTTCCCTTGCAAATATTTTCTCACAAGTTTTAATTAAATATAACAAGAAAAACAGCAATTTGGTTAAATAACATGCTGTGAAAATAAAACTACCCAGTCGTCAAAGATAAATAATAATGTAAGACCTAAAAAGCTAATGACATACTATGAGTGTAATGATCAGCTGATTAGCCATTTAATTTCTCGTTTGAACTCAAATTTACATATGTAACTTATCAATTCAGATGTGACAGTAACATTAAAATTAAATATGTGGTTTGGTATTTCAGTAAATGACAGACATTGGTTAAATAGCAATAATACTAGCCTTTGGAACAAACATTGAGAGCACATTGCCTAACTCATTTCATTTTCAAATGAACAAAGCCTGTCTCTAAATGCCCTGCTTTTCTACAAATATGCCTGGAAGGACTTGTTGCTAACTCTGGAGAATGAAAGATGGTGGCTACAAAAATGACCCCCATTTATTATGTCAAAAAAAGAGCTCTCAAGCAGAAAAGTACAGTCCAGACATCCCAGCATCTCCTCCGAGTGGATAGATGCTTCGTATGTGTTCAATAAAGAGCTGCCCAAAAGGCAAGTTAGACCTGCATGCCTCAGTCTTTTTAGCAACAAATCATATGATTACACCCTTAAGAAGAAAATATGAGATTTTAAAGCCTTTTTTTTTTTTTTTTTAAGTGAGAAACAAACCCTCCTCCCTGAAAATTAATGGCTTAAGCAATGTTCAGTTCATTATTTTTTCAGAAAAAATGCCCACTATGGATCACACATCCATGAAACTTGGGTTAATGTCTGCTTTGCTGCTTATCCTGTAGAGTGATTTCAGGGACTTCAAGAGCAAAATTTTGGGAAAAAAAATGAAGATATCTCTTCTGATGCATTTTTCAGTACTGCTAATTAATGCATTGTTGATTAGAACCATGTGTCTGAGATAACTGTACTTTACAACAACTTTTCCATTATAAATTCCTATTTATAAATCTGGGAACATAGACACATTGCCATCTATCGTGGATGGATTATCACTCTGCTTTTTTAATCTGGTTAAGAAATAGCAAGGAAAAGTAAAACCTTTGTTATTATTATACATATATATATATATATAAAAGGAACCTCCTTATAGACAGGTTACCTTTTCTTCCTTTTTCTTTTTGTGACAAAGACGCTTGCCTTGAATGCTAATTCACACAGAAGAGAGAGAAAAAAACACTGGTAGATTGAGACTATATCTGCAATTGCACATTTGGAATGGTGGAAACACAGCCTAAGGAAATGCAGAAAGAAGTCATAGTGCAAGCTGTGTAGTGAAACTTGCTTGTAGCAATTACATAGCTATACAGATTGTCATATAGGGCTGTGATTTATCACATGACTGTCATTGCTAGCAGGTTGATTATATATACATAGTGTCCAGGTATATGCAAGGATGGAGAAAATATTATTTGCCCTGTGATGTTTAGTGACTTCTGTTGTTATTTACTGTGGTTATTTATCCCAACTTGTGAAAACTATAGATCACCACCTATGTAAAAGAGATTGTAAACGGGAACATTTATGGACTGTAAAACTAGTCTGAAATGCTGCATTAGTTTTTCCTTTATTCCTTACTGAATTTCACATACCTGTTTTCCCAGAATTTACAGTCATTCAGCATAGAGCATTACAGTCAGTTAACACCTTTCTCTGTTGTCAGTTTCCCAAGCAGCATTCAGTTTCAGAGACGAGTTTTGGTGTAAGCTCTTTCACTACTGTAAGTACTTTCACTACTTAAATTCTTAACTAAGAAACATCTTTTCTATCTGTCAAATATTGCCATGCCATGACAATTAACCTAGATAGACATGAGCATTAGAGTGCTTCAGTTTTTCTAGCACATATTTATCTCAAAATAATGCATATAGATTCCATTTGCAGTAAAAGAGAAAACCTTGCTTTGCACAGGTATGGAGGATTAAAGAAAACATTGCATAATAGAAGGTGAGGCTGCCCTGAGTGTACAGAGCATCCTGCCTTGTGTGTTCTGCACCACACCGCTAATAGCAGACCTCTGATTTTGGCAGCAATTAAGAGGAAAATTTCGTTAAGAAGAGTGCTGTCAGAGAACTGCAAGACCAATATATTTAGAACTGCACGTTGCTCTTGGAGAATATTACACAACAGAGGCTGATTTCCTTGACACTCCCTCTGAACAAAGTAGGGTGGAAAGAATTGAAGCAACCTGATCTAGTGGAAGATATCCCTGACTATGGCAGGGGGGTTGGAACTAGATGATCTTTAAGGTCCCTTCCAACCTGAGCCATTCTGTGATTCCGAGATTTCAGAGAACTCAGACTCTGACCATCAGCCACTAACTTAACGGTCCCAATCGGCATGCAATTAGCAAATCTGAAGACTATAGTGACAGAGTGTATATTGGTGACATATTTCACCACAAAACAGCCAAATTTTCCAGCTATGTTATCCTTTCATCAAAAGAAAAGGGAAAATCATGCATTTTGTACCTCAGGACTATTCTTATTGTGAAAGAATCAGGACACTAGTCCTGTTAAATTGCAATTACCCATTGAGTGCATTAGACACTGACAGCCAGATGACGAGCCTCTGTTTCCGGTTTTTACAGGCTTAATAAGCAACCAAGTTGTCACCAAGGCATAAAAGAGCCATGGCAACTCCTATGCCATGCCTCCACTCCAATGCTAAGTCACCAAAAATTGCTGAAGAATCACTCCATTCATCTTCTTCCCAACAGCCCTAATGGCACTTTTGGAGCAGGCAGAAGTGTGAGTAACAGCAGCCCTGAAGCTGCTTTAATGTGTTTCACAGACACAGGCTGGCATTTGTTACCTGAGGTTTAGGGGTATACGTCAGTGTCTTAAAGCCTCTTCATTCTACTTCAAACGTGTTTTAAGCACTGCTCCACTGTTCCAGAAAGTCAAGGCCAAGCTGCAAGCTATTAGTTGCTGCCTAGAGCAGAAGCTAGCCACAAGCAGTGCAGAGGGAAGAATTTAGCCTTATGATTATTTGTTATAGCTTTGTAGTTAATTTTTTTTTTTTTTGCACCAAAAGGCCTCGCTTTTCTCTATTTGTTAACTAAATTTTGGCTATATAGATCTGCAAATACAGCTTTTATAAGAAACAAAAAGTTCATGACGAGTATTAAAACAGAAACTGATATGATTCTGTCCCAGAGAACTTGTATTTCTTGCAATGACAAAAAAAAAAAAAAAAATCACACCTTCATTATTACTAATAATAATGGGTAGTATTACCATTCCCAGTCAATGATATCAGATGATTTGCAAAGAGATAAACATAAGTGTTGATGAATCCTACAACAAATAGAGTTATAAACCAGAATCCAGAAGGTGACTGATTTCTTTAGGTACCGTAATGAATCAATGTCATTACTCGGCTATATTTCTGGATCCCTAGCACCCAGGACTGAGCAACCTGGTAGTAGTTACTTTTTATTCCATAGCAGGATCAGAAATGTTGCAGTAATTTCAGGACGAAGGCCAGAACTATTCCTTCATAATGCTTGGATTTTCAGCATTCCTAGAATAGCCATATTTGTATTGTTTAAAATCCTCATCAGAGTTGTAGCACTAACCAACCTCTTTCATTTTATATATTCATTCAATAGCAAGGTTAGTAATAGTTACCTTCTTTGGCCATTGATTCTTCCCCACACATCTCTATGACTGCAAGATTCGTGTTCCCTCATTTCCTGTTTTAATTCTATTGCCTTTTATTTTGAAAGCATTTCAATGGCTACGCTCTGTTTTCTTTCTTTTTTTTTTTTTTTTTTTTTTTTTGTAATTTTGTCCTTGGGTTTTGGCAGTCTTTGTCTGTCTTGTGTTGACACCTGTCACTGCTGATACCTCACTGACCGTGCATTGTGACAGAGGGAGAGTCTGCCTCAGACTCAGTGAAAGTGGTCAGGGTTGCATTTCCTAAGTGAGCTGATATTACTGATAGAGATGATTTGCAAAGTGATTTCTGTGCTTTTTTTTTGCAATGTAACTACATCTGCTGCAGACTCACAGGAGGAGGAAGCAGCTCAGCTTCCTAAAGACAGCTTTGCTGTTGATCTTGTTTGTCACACCTGAATGACAAGGAGGTGGGAAAACATTATCCTTCATCACTGCTGCTACAGGTGGGCACATCATGGACTAGGTTTGGGAGGCTATAATCTAGTCCCCAATCAAATATCACTATAATTCTCTTATCATTACCTGCATGCTCCTCAGTTTCTGTTTCTTCGTTTTACCTAATCCATTTTATTTTTGCCCTTTCTTCTAGCTCAGTCGAAACTCCTCTTTCTAATTTGCAGCCATTCTCTTTGCCATTCAAACTGCATGTCAGATGGAAGACTGCAGGAAGAATGAGGAACCAAAATGTTGGGGAACTGCAGCTATCCCCCATGCCTTCAGCACTCCACCACTCCACGGTTTGGTGACAGTGACTACAATAACTGCCTTCTTGCACTTTCCTCTGACTCGTGATTTCTTTTTTATAACCACAATAAGGAACACCCACACAGAGCCATCAGCGAGTCCAGCAATGGCACTGGCAAGCAATTTCTTTATTTCTTATGAAATTTTACATTTTTTGAAAAAACAACAACAACAAAACAAACAAACAAACAAAAACCCAATACCTGACACAGGCTTAATCATTCAATATTATGTTTTCAAGGACTATTTAAATTCATTTTGGAGAAAACTTCTCTTGCATAGCCTATTGAACAGTTAGGAGATATTCTGAAAGAATGCAAAAGATTTTGTATTAAGGAATTACTGAGTCCTTACAAATTTTAGGGTACCAAATTCATTATAATATGTTGATGGCAGATTTATACAGAATAAGGAAGACTGAGTATCACAACAGCTAGATAATTGGCATCTCCCCTATTCCAAACACTTTACTGCCTTCCCTAGCATTCATTATCTTGGATGAAGTCCAAATAAATTCATAAAAATATAATTACTGAAGGAACTCTAAGTAATATATATATATATAACTTACTGAGACAACAGCATGACTTGCAACCAGGCTGCAAAAAACAGAAGTGCAATTGCCGGGTTTGAAATCTGTTGTCTCGGTCTTTTGGTTTTCTAACTGTAAGACATATATGAAACTCTTCTGCATAAAGACTATGAACTCTCAGTGACCAAACTATTTTCTTTTAGTGTGGGAAGAACATACTTTTTTGCTTTCTACTGAAGTCAGGAAATGCATGTGAAAACTAAAGCTTTAGATCACAGCTTTGTGATACATTGCTGTATTCCTTTGAAATGAGATCAGTACTTTAAAAACAGAACTTTATCTTCAGACAGTAGCTCAGGGACAAGAGGGCAAAGTTAATATGATTTCTCCTGTGTCCTTCACTTCACTTTATTTAAAGAACTATTTGATATACAACGGAAGTGACAAGCTTTTAAGAAATAGGGAATATTTTATTTTTTTGCTAATTTGCTTTAACTTCTAAGCAATTTCATACAGAGATGTGAAATTGCATGATAAAGCACTTAAATACAGCATATAGAGCACACTTTTCTCTACTTTACTACTTATTTGAAAACAAATTCAGTTTTCCTTTCTGTTTTCAAAAAAATAATAATGAAATGCATTCATTCCCTGGACTGACTGATACACTAAAGGCTGCAAGTTCCAGTTTAATTTACTTGATAATAAACTTTAGCAGGGGCACAGTATATAATACGCAAAGAGGAAATTAGCATGTTACTGAACAAGATAGTAATCACTAGATGTGTGGGTATCCTCTTTATTCTTCTCATTCTTTGACTTTTTCACCTCTATTCTCAGCCCTTTATACTGAGAGCGAAACATGTATGCTTATCCATGAACACACCTTCGTAGTTCTCATTTCCCATATAAATCAACAGCTTGTAGCAAGTGACAGAGCTGGCAATATTTTTCATGATCCATACCATCAATTAACCCTATTCCAGTGTCATCCATGCTAGAAAGGATTTCTTCCTGTATTTCCCTTAATGGGACCCAGAGTCACAAACTCAGGGCACACAAAACTACACAATATTTCCCCACAATTTTTATTCGGCCCTTCAGTGACACTCTCCAAAAATCTCTATTAGTATTTCATATTTTTTATCCCTTGCAGGGATATTGTCAAAGAGGGAGAAGGAAGTTCTTAGGGTTGCTGGTTAGAAACAACCAATCTTTTGGCGGTTCCCAAGGTTGTTCTGTTAACATGGGCAGACTTGAAACATAGTGTTTCCACAACCCAGCTTGCTACTGCTTGTTGAGTTCTCTTGTGTGGATATCCCCCATACTATCAGTGAAGCCAAAGGATCAAGGATGAACAGTTCAGTGCCTGCACTACATGAAGCCTCTGGTGTGCCAAAAGGTCTTCATGGTGTATGAACTACAAAACTGCAGACCCCCAGCAGCTGAGGTGCTTCCAGATACAACTGCCTCTTAACAAAATAATCTTCAAATATTTTCCTAAAACATCTTTTAAAAGGCTTTTGTAGGTTCAGAACTTTATGGCTCTGTGACTGTTTTCAAGTAGAGCATTAATTGCTGTGGCTGAAATCTGAATTGTCGTCTTTGAATTAATGCTTAGCAATAGTTAACAAAAACATCCATGGTGTGTGACTTCACTTATGGAATGGTTTTGCTGGCTTGATGATGACCATTCTGAATAGGCAAAACAAATTTTTCTAAACACAGCCTTAGCCGCAGAGGTCATGTGCTGCTTCACAGAGAGGACGGAACTGAATTGTGTTACTTATTCCAAGTACCTCTGAAACCTTTTCAGGCTAAACTGGCAATTAATTTGTTGAACTGAAATTCATTAAGAGCTCAAATTGCAAACATTCAGCTGAGCATTCACAGTATATGAATCATATTTTGCTGGTTTATGCAACAAAATAAATTTCCAGTTGAACTCAATAGGACTAAGTCACACTGCCTGAAGGAGTGATTCCTTAATTCAGGGTACTGAGTTAGATTCCTTTATAACCAATATTCCCTCAAGACAGAAAAACAGTGAGAATGAAGTTGAGTTAAAATGCTGATTGAACTGTGAGTTCTGCATTATCTTCTGGAGGAATTACTCTGTATGTGGTGACCTGTTCTGTTAATTCAGATGTCTAAGCTAGAGGCCTAAAGCTAATATGACTGCACACAAATGACACAATCAGCTGGGATAAATACCTGTGCACATATGGGCATGGCCTGGCATGAGATTTGCATTAGCTTCTACAGGTTTTCAAGGACCAGCAAGTGCTCACTGGATGCTTCCAGGACCATGATGCTTTCCCAGGTTCAGACCCTTCTGCCAGGAAAACCATTTCCAGGATATCTTGTCCTTCACAGAGAAAACACAATTTTCCCTGGGGCTCCCATCTGCTTTCCCTGGATGGTATGCATAACAGCACTGGGTACCAACTCTAAGAAGTCAAGAGGAGAGATCTGGGGATTTATAGGCCAGACAGCCTTACCTGAGTGCCTGTAAAGATCACAAATCTCTGTCTTTTGGGGGTACATTTCTAAATATGTGAAGGGTAGAATGTTTAAACTATTTATCAGTGTGGATTTTGGTGGAGCAAATGATGTTCAACCAACATGATTGCCTCCTACAACAAAATGTCTGTGTCTATGAACAAGGGGAGACTTGTGGATGTGATAAACTTCAGCTTTAGGAAATCTTTTAACTTTGTCTCTCACAGCATTCACTTTTACCGTCTGAGGAAGTGTGGACTGTAAGAAATGATGATAAGATAGACTGAAAATTGCTTGTGTCTCCAGGCTCAAAGAGTGGCAATCAGTAGCTCAGCATCTGCTTGCTACAAGTAGGGTACCAGAAGGGCCAAACTTTTGCTCATATTGTTCAACATCTTAATCAATGACCTGGTTGGTAATCCAAGATCTGCCATATGCAAATTTATGAATGATGCTAGAGGGAGACTTGCACAATGAATGACAGAACTAGAATCCATAGGGGCCTTGATAATCTTGAGAATTGGGCCAACAGAAACCTTATGACATTCTACAAGGAGAAAAACAAACTTCTGCACCTGGGACAGTGTAAACCCACACATAATCAAAGGATAGGCAGCAGCCCTGCTGAAAATAAGATGTACGATGGACGACATACTGAATATTCTTTCTCACTGTGAATAAACTAGGCTGTAGATCAGGCTGTGCTAAAAGAAGTTGGCCTAAAGATTTGGGGAAGTTGGGAAGTTGTTATCCCCCTCTGCTCAGTGTTTGTGAAGCTGCATGTAGCAAAGCAAATCTAATTTGGGACTACCTACTGGAGAGACTTTCATGGGGAACTGTGAAGATGTTCATAGGCTTGGGGCCACAAGGAAAGGTTGAGAGGTCTTTCATCTGCTGAAGCGGTTAAAGGTTGGTCTAATAGCAGGCAACAGCTACATGAATGGCAGTTAAAAAAAAAAAATCATGAAATCAAGTCTTTCTGGTTGTTGCAATTAAAATTGGTGTCAGTAGCCATAAATTGTAATTAGGGAATTTAAGAGTGGGTACTAGGAAAAACTTTTTGCTAAGGGGAAAAACTTTGCAGTTTAGCACTGTATCAAGCTGTGCAGGGAAACTGAAATCTCCATCTTTGGGAGGTTTTAAGATGTAAGAAAACAAAACCACAGCTGACCTGAGTGTTAGCAACTGTTCTCTCCTACTTTTTAGGAGAGAAGTTGGACTTAATGGCCTCCAAAGGTCTCTTTGAAAATCTATGATGAACACTTTATATTCAGAAATTTCTAGTCAGAGTGAGATATACTGGATTTCAAACACCACACTATGAATTCTGTCTGCTCCACAGGATTTGAAAATTAATAGCTTGGAAAATACCTTTTCCATGGTTGTCTAGGATTCTTTAGCTCTATCTCCTTTGCATGCAGAATGTATTTGTTACCAAGACCTGGCTCCTGTGGTGATAGCAGTGTGAACTGTAGCTGTCCATGCATTTGTGTATGCAAATTAAGATTACACAGACAGCCTCATTACTGGAACATCCTAGATTTCAGAAGTTGGCCTTTCAGCTTAAGTATGGTGTGTCTTCATATAACAAACCTAACATTAAACAACAGGGATATATGAACTACATACCTCTAGAACAGATAGCTCACAACATACTCACTCATAAGCAGCTGATAAAGGAGATCACTGTTTCTCCAAGTGATGACACTGAAGAATCAAGTCCAACAAATAGTTGTTATAAGTGTGCAAGGGGTGACCCAGATGAGACGAAATAGCAGTTTTGATTTGGAGAGATGGTAGGACACAATATATATTTGTATTTTTTCCTTCATAATCCCTTCCACAATAACTACTTCTGCAAGAAGCAAGCCAGGCACTGATGATGCAGCTGGTGCTAAAGACACTGATCAAGCTAGTGAGCCAGCCTCTGCAGAACATTTCTAGACAATCACTAATTTTAACACACTGCAGAATCTTCCCAACTAACTCACATTGCTGAAGGCAATTAGTTATTTTAAATAATTATCACCTCAGCCAAATCAGAATCTAATTTCTCTGGAAAACAATAAAATATATCCCTACCCAAGGATTTCCTACTTTCAAGTTCTACAATTTGGGGGGGGGGGTGGGCATACAAAAAAGGAAAAAGGAAGAAAATACTATAACACCTAACATAACACCTAAACATAACATTACTAAAAAGTCCTTTCCTAATTCAGGTTGCAATATTTTTAAGATAACACATTACTTTTTTTTTTTTTTTAAATTAGAAACAGGTGTTTCCTTGTTATGCAAATGCCAGAAAAATTGCAGAAATTGGAACAAAAGTAACAGAAATACAGTCAAAGAGAAAATATGCTTTAATTACTTTACCACCTTAAAAACTGTATTTTTGAGCTGCCAGGAAGCCTTCTTATGGATTTGCTTGCTTTTCTTTTATTTGGTGAGCCCTGGCCCATCCTGCTTTGTTATTCTCACTCCTAAAACCTGCACCTGAGATAACTAGAAAATTAACTGCCTACACGCCTGTAGATCTTCACCTAGTGCCTTTAAAACTTACCTCATACAATTTCTCTCAGCGTTGCAGAGACCATTGTAAAAGTGCCCATTAAGGTTGCATAGTGAAGCACAAGAAAGTTAGAGCAAAGTAACACTGATATTTTAACTAGAGAGTCTGTCATGCTGTGTGTGTGCACAGTAAAGGCAAGAGAGAGAGATGAGTGGTTGGAAAGGTGGCAGACATCAGCACAGTCTGCCCGCCTCTTTCCCTCTCTCTTCTCCCACCAGTGTACTGGCTCCCAGCCCTGTCCCCCCAACTCCATCTCTAGGCTGCTGCTCCCATCTCCCATTCTCCTCCCAAGAACACCTTCTTTGCTTTTCTGCCTGCTGACACCTCCAGACGTTACATGTATCTGATTGCTATCAAGTGGGAGTTTTGGAATATGGCTCATCTAAAGCCACTTTTTGAGCACCACTGATTGAGACTCAGCTTGTGGGCTACGGGTGCACGGCTGTGGATGATGGTAGCCACACTCATTACCACACAACACACAAGCACAGGAGCAGGCCCTTGTCCATCTCTTTCTCCGTTTCTTCTGCCACATGCCCTTCATGCACTCCCTCAGATCTCATTTTACCACATTTCTCACATCCCCCTGCCCCACATTACCTGAGGAACAGAGGATTGTATGCAAAGTGCTTCTGTGACATTCATCTGTAAGTGAAGTGATCCTGTTCCTGTGATTCTCAGTTCAAAGGAAGTTAAGGGAAAGCTGTAACCAGCATTGTGAGGTACTGCTGACAGTGAAGCAAGAAGACAGTATGTAGTAGTGTGTCACCAACTTGCATAAAGAATGATTAATGTTATCAGGTTTCTACCTCAGGTGTCCCTGTCCAGAATCCTTTTTTCACTTCTTTGACTCCCCCTCCTCATGTTTCATCACTTGGCATTCCCTGCACTCACTTGAATCTCTGTGGTCCTATTAATCTACCTTGCTGATTCAGCAGGCCTCAGACCACCCTTAAAAACTTTTTGAGTTGGGTAAAAATATAAGATTTTTCTTGTATCCCCCATGGCTAGAAATCCCAACCCAAATCCTCAAAGACACTCAAACACAAGAGGCATATCTGGGATAATGGTCTCAAGAGGGTTAATATCACAGTGGTACTGTTCGCAGACATTTATACATATTGCAATCCACATTGTTCGAGAACTAATATGAACTTTAGCATTCGCATTCCTAAAAGCATTTTGCTTAAATGGATACGTCATTTTCCCAAGTAATGGGCAAGTTGAGGCTTGATTGTTAAGTCCCACTCTCTTCAATGAATCCTAAGGTAGGAATTATGAATCTTCACTTTCTTTTCTCCTGAACAAAGCTGTTGCAATATTATTTATAGAGTGAGACACTGAATAGAACTACGGCTAATAGCTAATATGTTCCAAACACCCTACACAATTGTGTCAGACTCCTCAGGGATAAAATTTCCACTTCTTGATGTTATTTGGAAGAGCTGGGTTTTCTTTGCCATAGAAATTGCTAGTCTCAATTTACTTTGAGTGAACCTAACCATGAACTTTCTTTAGACAGCCCTATTTTTCTGAAAATCACTCCAGCATTCTCCCCTTGTTCATCCTCTAAAATGTGGTAATACTGGTCAGAATGGTTGAAATCTTAATTTGATGCTCTCAGTGGAAAACATCTGAAGTGACATAATGAATGTATTGTCTTTTCCAAGCATGTATTTTATTTGCTTGTTTGCAGCACACTGGCCTGTGTAAAGCTCAGCCAGAACCATTAAGTAATGTTCTAGCTCTCCTCTACTATTTCTTGTAACGTCTGAATTCTCTGCTGTTTCCTACGTTATAGCTGTAAGAGCTTAGGAAAGTCTGGCAGGTTCCTTGACATTCAGCTAGTTGTTTTTTTTTTTTTTTAATTCTTCATTACAGTGTAAAATTCCCTACTGGGTAATGAATTTTCTGATCATTCAAAGTCAAGCAAGTCAAGGAGTCTATTATATTACTGGCATCTTTCATTGCTTTAAAATTCAAAAGAAGCAATGTATGACACCATTTAAAAATAATGGGGGAATAAGAAGCCCAGCAGCCAAGCTAATGCACGACAGTTTTCTGCACAGAGTCCAGTTTCAATCTGGATCACTGTAAATTCCTGTGGTTTAAACTGCTGCCACAGCTGAAATTATTATTATTATTATTATTATTATTATTATTATTATTATTATTATTTATTTATTTTTTAAAAGATCTTGTCTTGTCCAAAGCTGACAGTATCTGCTTAATAGAAGAAATGACAGGTTCTGGGGGTACCTACTTTTGACCAGCTTTCATTTTGTCATTATTATTGTGCAGCTGCAGAATAGGTTAGGTAAATTTTCCAGACATCAAAAGGGAATGAGTTGGGAGAAAAAAGTTGTGGGATACTGTTAGGAGACCTCTCCCCCTCCTAAACATATACTCTCAAATAATAATTATGCTTTCCTATAAGGTAAGTTACATCAATCAGAGACTAAACTATAGTCATAAAGATTGCAATAAAGTAGTGAATACCATGTGAAATGATTCATAGAAATTGCAATCATTTAAATTTTATCTAAATTGTGTAAACACACAGTAGTAGCCAAAAAAAAAAAAAAAAAAAAAAAAAAAAAGCCTTCAACCCTAGAATCAGAAACATACACAGAAAAATCCCTAAACATTCTGTGATTTTCCACTGCACTAGAGACTGAGGAATCTGTCTATGCAATCTTAATTAATTTTGTTTGATTTTATGAACTCTATTTATTACTCTGACCTCTGGTTTGCTTTAAAACTACCTTTTTATGGTAGAAAAAAGCAGTATCTTTGAATCTGAAACAGGAACATCAAAGTCTGTCATCAAAGAGACAGGCTCTTCAAGAAGAACAAAAAGAGACGAATCACCAATCACATCAGAAGGCTGAGCTGAGCAAGTGAAGGACTGGAAAGACATGTTCTCCCTCAGGATGCTGAAAGGCATCCCAGCAATGGTGGTGATACAAGGAGGAGTCTGCTGTCAGATATTGTTGTTTTTTATGCATCTATAAATCTCATCAGTTGCCTGCAAGTAGAGCTACACCATGATTAAGAAGGGCTTTGGCAAAGCAGACCAGTTTCTGGCTTTTATTTGGTCAAACAATTAAATGAGGGACCCCACTTTAGTAAGATTTGACTTGTACATGCAAGGGTTTGCAGTTATCCTGCAGTAGTATCAGGTCCAGCACTATTATAGGGAGCCAGGGAAACGGTCTGTAATCAACCAGAAAGGTGTCACTTGGACATCAACATTTATTGCGTTCAAGGGACAGTGGATGAGAGATGTTCCCTGAAGAAGGAGCTGGGATGTCAAGTTCAGGCCATTGGCGGGAACAGTTCAGGAATTTGTGAGAATTTTGTTACCATGACAGGAGTTACTACTGAACATAAACATGTGGCATTTGGGCCAGATGTAGATGATTTTAAAAAATAAATAAATAACAAGAGCCCCTATTCTTGCAAACAACATAATAGCCTGAGAAGTTATAATTTGTTGCTCCGTGGCTTGGGAATGATAGAAGTCAAATGCCTGTTATAATTTTACCTTTTGTTTTAACATGGGAAAATCATTTTTTTTATCAGTAATCTCAGTTCTGGAAACAGCTTAAACTTTCACAAACAAATAAGTTATCCACTGGAGCAGGAAAAATACTATTCTGAACAGGTTAAGATGTAAAATATTATAGGCAGTTAATATCAGGATCTCAAGGTACAGAGTATAGTGCCATCCTAGTCATTTAGAGGCACTTTTTACACTGTTAATGATTGCCTGGTATAGTAGGAAGCTGAACACAGACTTTGTAAATTTAGTACAATATTTCAAATGTGTTTTCTGAAAGCACAAGTCCTTGGTTGTTGTAGGCTGTACATTTCACCACTTTGTGTTCTCATCATGTCAAATTCTTCAAGTTAAGTGACATTACACTGAGTCTGCACTAAGCAGTGCTGGTGATTCACTACTCTGCAGTTTTCCTTTTAAGACTGTACTGAGCCAATAAGAGTTTATTAAAGAGCACCCTGATGATACAGGTCTAATCCTTTGATGGGACCTACCATTGGGATGTGACCCCTTTTTGATCATTTAATGCTCATAGCAATTTTTCTGAGAGCCATGGTATGCCTCTTAACCTGGATGTCCTGGACAAATTCCAGCTCAGGAACAGCATGCTGAAAACTCAAATCCCCAGACAGTTTCAGTGTTAGAAACCAAGTTACTGTTTAAAATGTTTGTTATTGATGAAGGGTTTAAGAAGCAGTTGTCCAGACTTAATCGTCTCCTGTGATTCCATCCTGTACTCAGTGCTCATTACATATCTGTTCTCCATGTCTTAGGGGTGTTATGAAAAATTATTATTTAAGTCATTGTAAAGGTGCAGCAGACCTTCATGTAAAAAGTGCTATGCAAGTTTAAGCATTACTATGTAGTTTGCAGTGCCATTATTACACTGCCTCCGCCCCCTCCACCCCATGGTAGAACCTCCAGCTAGAACCACACCAGCTTAAAAATACAGCTCACAGGAACATAAAAAGGAATCCTTTCCATGGAATAGGAAAAGAGGATGCTAAAATATCTTTATTTGTGAACTTGGCATATAAATTCATGATAACTCGACTAGTTAGAATGCATCATTAAAAGAAGCTTGTTACGTTTCCTAGTTTGTATGCAAAAAACAGTAACTACAAATCCTATTTAGAAGATTGAGTTGCAAAATGCCTTTTGAAAAAAAATAAAAATAAAAATAAAAATCAAGAGAACAGAGCTTGCTAGAATCTTTAAAGGAGACCAGTCTGCCCAAATGAGAATGAGTCATCTATAATCACACATCACATTTTCTCAGCAGTCCTTTGTCAGGTGTATATGTTTAATTTCCTGCCGGGTTTTTAATTCTTCCAGATAATGTGGGGGGAGAAAGGAAAAATGCTTGAGTCATGAGAGGTTTTTTGTTGCTTTCTCCTCCCCTCCTCACTTCTCTAAAACTGTCATTTGGATGGTTTGAATTCTGCTCTGCTGCAGTGCCAAACAGAAAGAGGCAGCTCACATTTGCAGCAATAGATGCAAACTGCTTTCAGTATTTTAATGTTTCCTTTGCCGTAATTCTAAAATATTTGTTTATTTGTTTATTTGTTTTAACTGCTGTCCTAAAAATCAATCAAACAATTCTCTTGCAGCAGGGCTCCACTGCAAGCCGTACATCTACCACAGCCTCTGGCCATTTTAAAACTCCAAACCATAGTGCAGAAAAAACCTGAAAATAAGTGTGTGACTACAGAAGGCTGGAGAGTTTTCTAGCTGCTAGAAAGGCACAGAGGAAATGTAAATTTGGAGGGGGACTGGTGAGAGACTGTCCACGACAAGCAAGTATGGGAAAAAGAAAGGAAAGGTGAGTTGTTTCCCTTTCTCATGCAGTAATGCTGAGGTTGTCAAGAAGTGTTACACATCTCTTGGACCTTTGTATCTCCTACTTATTAATAAAAATTTCTCTATAAAAAGGAAGTAATTTAGTTATTTGTGCTGCTAATGAATCTTCCTTTGATCCCACAAATATTTAGAATTTGCTTAACTGTCAGAAATGATTCACAGTACGAAGAGTTATCATTCATCTGGTTGCACCTGCACCACAACTGGAGTTTTCCATATTCCTTGTCTGTCAGAGAATCTGACTGTATCTGCTGGGGCAGTCCTGAGGAAAGAGTATCTACTTTATAACAACCTTTTCAATAACTTCAGTTGTGATTCTACAAATGGAGGTATTTTGGAATTGCTCTGTCATTTTTGCCCTTAATTACAATTTTATAGATCCAAAAGGGATGTCTGGAATCTGGATCTCTCCCATGGTGCACAAATGGGGAACCATACTGCAGCCTGCATGGATTTAAAACCACTCTTCTAAATACTCCTAAGGCATCCAGATCCCCTCACTGTGCCTAAACAGAACATTAGGGTGTATAATCCTCCTGTAAGTGCTAAGTAGGCTGCTATTTTTCCAAGGGAAAAGAGCTATTCTTTTCTCTCTCCCACATTGCCCTCCAAGAAACGTGGTTTTCATAAGAGCAAAATGGAGACTCTATTTCAAGTCTCTATAAAAGCACACACAGAGAATGAAAAAAAAAATCAATATGAGCCCCTTTGGCAGCTGAAATTAGATGCTTCATAATGCTGTGCCAATCTCACTGAGCATCATGTACTTTACCTTCTGTGCCTTTTCACTTCTTTTTGTCCCTTTACCTGTGGGAATAAAATGCAGTTCTGGGTTTTTCTTTTTATGTGTGTGTGTTTTGGTTTTGGTCAACTTTTCATATGCCTCAGAGTTTTTTATTTTTATTTTTTTCTATTCAGTAAAAAAAGACCACATCCCAGATCACTGGTTGTTATCCATTTTTAATGAAATGTTCCCTTGTCAGGTGTTCCTAGTTCAATTAGGTTGTCAGGGAGCATGTTCTGGTTGTATCCCAAACATACTAAATCAGTGGCTTTCATGAAGGCTCACTGCTAAGGAAGATGCATGGAGAAGGTAAAGAGTGGGCCTGACAAGGTGCTCTGAGACTAGCTGAGAGAATGTGATTTTCAAATTTCCTGAATTTATTAGCATCATACTGGTGAAATCCCTCCAAAAGGACTACTGAAGGTGGAGTGGCTGTGTAAAAGTACTTTTGGATGGTCAGCTAGAAAGAGCAATGTCAGGCATGATTTTTGAGTACGCTGCTTAAAATACCATATATAGCAATTCTTCAGAGCCGCATGTAAACTGCAACTTTCTAGTAATAACCAGCAAGAGACAATACTGTTGAACAACCCGGGAAGAAAAGATGCATGTCTCTGCTATCTGTTTGTGCCATTTATTGACCTTTGCAACCCTGGTTAAATTAAGAGGCCACATACTCTGTCTTGTTCAACATGCTGCTCGACTGAGGCAGCACTGAGCAGCAGAAAAAAATACTCCGAGGACACCTCAAGGTTTTATGTCAGAGAAACAGAGGATGGTGCAGAGGCTGGGGAGAAGGGCAGGGGAACCCAGCTCAGCCTTCCTGGAACAGGGCCGCTTCTGCAGAACAGAGTAGGTGGGGAGTGGTTAATGCTGGCCACCCTGCCCACTCCAGGAGTGAGATGCAGAAAAAGCCTTTCTTGATCAGAGTGGAATTTTATGTACTCTTTTATGTACCGAAACCCTTGATCCTTGCCTTAACTTTCTGTTCTTTTTTTTTTTTTTAATTATTATTATTTTTATTTTTTATTTTGCTAAAGAGACAAAACAGCCATTGACAGAGATTCAGAAAAGAAGAATGTGATGCTTCTTGTTACTGTAGCTACCAAAATAAAACCTAAGCAGAAATTGATTCTAGCATTTTAACAATTCTTTTTTTTTTTTAATATCAGCAATTGAAGTGTTTAATGACATCTAAGTTTATTAACTGATGTTACCAACATCAACATAAGGTAGAAATCAATACCTGTATTTTAGTCAAATATTGGATGACAGCATTCTGAACTGTGGGCAAAGCAACAGGTGTACTCCCTGTATAGCCTGTACCTGTGCCAGGAGTTACAAAATGTTGAATTCTGCATCTGTGACCTTTATGTAATGAAGAGGTCATTTTAATGCTAGGACATCTGCACCAAGCCATATGGTGAGCTAGAAATGGTGTGATCACCACTCAAAATATGCTGCAGAGATATAATTCTGGTGCCACATGCCCTCTGGTATCTTCAGGCAAAATCTTATTTATCACACAGTAAAAGCATAATCATTCGAAGAAAAATGACCTGGAGTACTTACAAAAAAAAGTTAAATACTTAAACAGAAATATTCCCTGCTGGATCTGAAGATCATCTCATGGACATTGCTCTCTTACATGCCCTCACCTTTGGCTGGGGATACACATTGCACTTGCTGTAATCCATCATACAATCAGTGAAGCTAGGAACTCTCACAAGTAATGAATTAATGAGGCTAATTAGAGAACTATGGGTTATTTCTGCTACTGCTTGCATGGCATCACAATATAAGCCCACAGTATAGGTCAGGTGCTAGTTAACTGGTTGGGAAGACTCCAGACAGTATGCAACCCAGAAGATGAAAGTTCCTTCAAATGGCTGGTGTCCAGAGCACTGAACATTGCATTAACATGGAAGGAACTGGCCTAAGGATTTTATTTTTCCTGGTACGTGTCACTGTTTCCATACAGCAGGAATTGTTCAGCCCAGTGATGTGTTATAAGAACCTCCTGCACAGATGGAGTTGGCTTTTGGATGAAATGAGTGCTGGAACAGGGATTCAAATCCCAATTAAATAGTGCATGTGTAAGAACACGGTCCAAAATAACTGGGAGAGCCAGTTTGCCTGTTCTCAAAAGCTGCCCTACTATTGTTAAGCGTATTAAGAGGATTAGAATCAGGATGTGCTGAACACATGTGAAACACCTGTGATAAATGCTCCTAAAATAACTCAGCAGTGCAGAGCCCTTACTAGGGCACAAATTACTTGATTAAAGCTGGAAAAGCCAAGGTTGTTTTTGTTTTTCTTTATTAAAGCCCTGATTTTTTTTTCCAGCAAACAATGCTTTAATGTTGAGTTTTAATGGGATTCTTAGTATTCAGATGCAGAATATAACATTTTAGTGATTGTCCTGCTTTTTTCTATCTGTTATTCCACTGTTACATTTGAAAAGCTTGATGAATGGATAAAATGAAAGAAAATGTGAAGTATTTCACAGAAACAAAGAAAGCCCATTTCTGTGAGGATTCTTTGATTTCAGAAGTTGTCATTCCTTATTATAAAAAAAAAACAAAAAACAAACAAAAAAACCAAACAAGACAAAACATCCCCCCCCCCCCCCCAATGAAACAAAACCCAGCTTTTTATTAATCTCCATAGCTTCTTCAGGGCAAGAGATTGATAGCTTTGTGTCAGTAAGGTAATTTGTACTTGCCTCTGAAATGGGCAAGAAAAACTCCAATACATTTTTTTTTTTTTTTTTAAAGAATCAGAGATAATGAAGAATATTACAAACAAGGGCACGTAGTTATGGTGGGTGGCTTTTCATTTTCCCAAAAGCTCAGTTCCTGGGAGATAAGTAATAATTAAGAGAAATTTGGACTTGGTGCACACAAATAAGGCTTCCAGCATCCTGCTGAAAGATCAAATTGAGTATTTTTAAATGAATAGTTTAGAAACATGAATAATCAACTAGCAAAACTTCTAATCTACTAATTGGATTCCCAGTGAGTTCTCTAAAGCTTTACCTCATAACTAAGGACAGGGTGTCATCCTGTGAGCTTTAATGTGTGAGGGCAATAAAAGTTATCCGCAGTCTTTCTGCTTGTGATGCCTGCCTTTACACTAGAGGCATGTGGAAGATAGCCTGAGCACTACTGAGACAGGCAGGGCTGAGTTCAAAATCTTGGTTTTAACAGTTCTGCCTGAGCCTACAAAAACAAACTTCCCGTGGCTATTTTTTCCAACGGAGAAATCCATCTAGAATACTCTGCAGTCGCAGCATGAGCCCAGCAGCTGCAGAAGGAAATCGGGGAGCTTGCTACTTCCACCAGCTCCTTCCCTTGCAGAGTGCTTTTTCTCCATAAGCACTAATAATCTCCCGGCAGCGCATGTAGACTTTTGGACAATAAGAGCATACTGCGGGGAATCTGTGCTCCGATATTTCCTCTGAATTCTGAGCAAAGTCTCCCAGCACACTGGTTTAACTACAGGATTGTATTTTCAGCATCTGTGCAGTTGGTCTCCAGTGAAATGCTGTGTTTGAGACACCCACTAATTTATTTCTGCTCTTGCCAAATGACTTACCCTGCATATTAATATTAACAATCATGTTTTTACAAATGGGCCCATTAATTCAAATTTCATTTCCTTTTCAATGGGTAATATATGTAAAGAACAATAACCAATGCAGCATAATTTTACCCATGGCTGTTATAAGTGGGTACACAATATCATATTTATTTCCTTCTAAAAGCATTGCTTCTAAATGAGCAAAGGATATTACAACAATGTTAGCTTTCCTCCTTCCCTCAATGTATCGTGAAGATGTGGGAGGGTTGTTGAAGGAAAAGCCGTTTAAACTCAAACTGGACCTGGATGTTATCTGGGGTCTTGAACCAGTCAGATGTTGCCAAGAGGAATATTTCTTTTTACTTTGTTCGAGTTTTCTGTAGATCCATAATAGCAAATTAGCATTTGCAAAATCGTAACCAAGTCGTGAGAGAAAAAGGAAGAAATGTATTACAAAGCATGACTGGAAAATGTTGTGAATTTCAACAACAGAAAAACCCTAATTCTCAATCCAAAGCTCCCGTGCCAAGAAAAAATGAACAAACATTCTTTTACAAATTAAATTAGGATTATTTTTCAGATTAGGAGCACAGAAGTGGGTCAACTGATAGTTGCAATCATACTTCAATGTTAGATTGTACAGCAGGGAAGGCAATCAAGAAAGTTAAAACTGCCTTTGGGAAACTCAAGCCGTAACACTTAAGGAGACAGAATGGGATTATACTAGCTCTTGAGTTTCTAATAGGCAAGACCCCGAATAATGATGAAAAAACAGATTCTTCAGTAAATGCAAAATACTAAGAGGATTGGTTGATCTTGTTTCCCTGTGAAATACAGGCAGTTACTGAAGAATTCCTGGTGGTATGGCTAGAGTTTCAAAGCAAGGAAAACACTGATGCCCCCATAGAAAATCCCCTTCCCCAAAAGGACTTCAGTCCAACATCAATACTGTCAGTTTGCACAGTTAATACCTGTAAAACCAAACTCACAACTTACAACTTATTGCAGCTGCTCCCATCAGTTTGAAATATTGTTTCTCAATTGGATTTGCTAAACACTGTCTATATTTTAAAACTTTTCCAAGATGGGCCAAAAAGTGGGTTTCTAAAAAGAAGTTTTACCAGTTTCTATGGGACACATTTTTACTACTCCTACCCAGGCTATCCTAAGATCTTACCAAAATGGGATAAAGCTTCAAAGACTGTGGGAAAAGGAATTTCTCAGAGGAGTAAGCATATTTAAACAACTGAACTTGCCTCAGTGAGTGAAAATAACTGGTACCACAAAGAGATCTCTCTGGCATCTACTCCAGAAAGAAGCATCTCAAAGGTAAGAGGAGTGAGTTATTGATTACTTTCCAGTGCAGTCTATTTATTTTACTTTTCCATATTATTTAGTGGTGGTTTATTAAATTGCTTATGAGGAAAAGATGCCAAGTAGCTTGTAGTTCAATAGTGACTTTGTTAGTCAGTACCAAAATGTGATCATCTTTGAAGTTATCTTTTTTTCTTTTTTTTCCTCTTTGGACTTGACCAGTTATGCCTATTTACTTTCATCTACAACTTAAATGGAGATAAATACTAGCCCTTGTTGTATGGTATGAAGTCCCGGGGTTATGAGTTCTGCCTGAAGGCACATCCAGTGTCCCACATGAAATTTCATGGCAAACTTGTGTGTGTGATGGCATTAGGTGCCATCTCCCTCACTGGCACAGACAGACACAATAAAAATTTTGTTCAGAGAAATTTATGAGACTTTATGTCATAAACATCTCTACAAAATAACTTGGAGTACCTTTTGTGAACCTCTCAGGCTTAAGGGCTTTACTGTTAAACAGTAAAAGCTGTAGCTACAATGTGTTACAGAACAGAGCAGAAGACGTCAGGGTCCCTGCAATAGGAAGGAATTTGTTAACTGAAATTCCTGCTTTATTGTTACTAATGTCAAGAAATGACAAGACAAAAAGAAATAGGCCAATCTCAAATACATGCCCTGTAGAAATATTCTTTCCTTCCCATAAATGAGTCTGTTTAAACCTTTGTGAGCTATACTAATCAAGCCCCTGAGAAATTTTAGAAGCAGTAGGAGTACTGCTGTAGCACTCCCAACAACCTGTCTCCAGTCTCCAATACTTTAAATGAAAAGAAAAACAAAACATCCCTCTTCTTTTCTGCTTCCCATCCTCTGTTTTGCACCAACCAAATTATGCATCCAGGGAAAAACTCCTCATGCAGCTTTTCTTTCTCATTCTCCCTCCTTCACCTTCCCTTTCAGTATCTCTTCATAATAATTCTTTCTGGAAACACCCTCTGCATTTTGATGTAACTTCCAGAACAAAAAAAACGGTGAGTGAAAACTGACTTTAGCATAAAGTTGGCAGACTTTCTCCTTTACTGATAACAGGCATTTGGGCATGTTGTCAGCTGTTACTTTGAAAACAGTCACAGTATCTTACTGACAATTAATGTAGGCTTTCCTGTAAGACTGGTAATTAGGCCTTCAAAATGTCAGAATCTGGTCCAAGTTGAATATTCTGGGTAGTAATTGTGAATAAATAAATCAAAAATTAAAGCTAATAAGAACTGACAGTATCTGGCTGAAATGCAATCTGTGTGCAAGAATGGTTGCACTCCTTGGTAGGGACCCCGGGGCCAGGCTGGTGCCCTCACCACTGCTGAAGAAGGCCTAACTCAAGCTCTACCTCAAGCTCATCCAGTGAAATCAGTGCGGTTGCTCACTGGCTGAATAAGTTATTTTTCACATGAGCAAAGTAAACAAAATCTGGCACTGCGCAAGACAGAACAAGATCTCTGAAGCACAAAGTACCACTGCGGTGGTTCATGTTTATTAGTAGTCTTGATGAACACTGCAATTAAAATGGCCAGAATAAAACTTGTCCTCCAGCTGTATAGTAGTTGACAGAAAAAGGCAAAACCAGGAGCAGGAAGGCTTTCAGTTCTGTCTAACTGCGGAAGAGGAGCTATAGCAAATTCCTGCTTTCTCACCCCAGGAAAATTTGATAAGGGACACCTACTCTTTGCCCTTTGTCTTAATATTACGCATATTTACAACAGATGCCACTGAATCAAAATACATGTTTTCCTTATAGGCTTGCTTTCCCTGAGAGGATTTGGAGAGGAAAGTAACTGACGGCTGTTGAGGTGCACAGCCTGACTGCCTTGTGCATCTCTGAGTCACCTCTGCTTTTAAAAATACTGATTTGTCAGGAGACAGACATTTAACCAAGTTCTGCCAGCTAAGCTGTAAAACACTGCTGCCCTTTTTGACCCAAGCAGTTAGACAGAGGATTTAGGTTCAAATTAAAATATAAGATTAGACAGACATTTCTCCTATGCAACCTGTGTATTTCTGATTAAGGTTCCCTGTCCAAAACAAGAACAGAACTTGGGCATGAGGATCTCTGAAGAAAGTTCAGAGCCCAGTTTAGTTTAGTGCTCTCTCCTAAAATACTTCATCTTTTTGTTTTCTTCTAACAACTTCTTTTGCTTAGCTGTATTTTTTTTGTTTGTTTTTCACACAGAGGCAGAAAAATATACATATTTCCCTAAGAAAGAAGGAGAAATCCTCAACCATATCCCTTCATCCACATGTGTCTTGCAACCCAGGGATGGATGTATCCCAGATGGTGTAGTACCACCTCTGTCTTGAGTAGAAGATTCTAGAGGTTTTTTTTTTTCTTGTTTTATTTTTATAATGTTCTATTAATAATGAAGGATGCATAATATTAATGTCAGGGTGATTTAATACAACCGTAGCAACATGTTCTTTTTCTGTCTTCTATGTTTTATTATTATTTTTTTAAGGAAATAAAAGGGAGATTTTATTTCTAAGCTGTGTTAAACCTTTTTTTTTTTTTTTTCTTTTTTGTACACATAAAGGAAATCATACGAAGCACTTACAAGCTTTCTCTCTAATTTAGATGGAAAAAGACTGTTCTGGGTTTTTATATTCCAGATAAAATGTCTCTGTTTTCAGTAAACTTTACATATTTCACTTTTGAAAGTAAAATATGTTTTAGCCATGGAAAAATCATCACTTTGGCAGCAAACCTTTTCTAAAAGATAGAAGGATCTTTATTCTCAAGCAGCAAAAATATTGTTTCTATTTTGTGTTGGTTTTCTTCTGAACTGAACAATCTGGTTACTTAAAAAATAAACCAAGATTGCGTTTCAGTCTGCCATATTCTGCAGACAAAAAATATCGGAATTGCAAAGTGCTGTAATCACTGGAAATGGGAAACTGGAGTTGATAAGCTTGGTTTCCCATATAATGATTTCAGGTGAGTTGGTGACAGCTGAAATCAAATTCTGGGGATGAGCAGATGTGTCTTTAAATGGCTGAGTTCCTTCTCCCTCTTCAGTGTATGTAGATTTGGGGGGGGGGGGTAGGGGGAGGTGGAAGATATTTTAGGGGCTTGATGAATACAGCTTTTAAACCAAACTGTCTTTTTCATCTTTGCTAATATGTTTAGAAGGAGAGGGTTTTTGACTGAGAAAACAGTGTAAAATCCAGACCACATTTGGAAGGACAGCTTCTTCCCCCTGTTTCAAATGCCATCTCTGTTGCTTTTTATTAACAAATATTTTTATTTTTTGGACTATGTGTGTGCTAGTGTGATAAGGAAGTCCTGGACTTGTGGTAGGCTAAAGGGCTGAGTGCTCCCACTAGAAAAAAAAATATTGCTTGTGGGTTTGATTTTATTTATTTATTTATTTATTTTTAGTTTGTTTTGATTTTTCCATAAGCTTCTCTGCAGCTAGCAGAGAACGGAAGAGAAATTCCAGCTGTGGCAGAGCTGAGATTGCATGATTTATGTTTGATAGCTCTTTGTTTTAGGTGAGGTGAATTAGTAATTCCTGAGGTCAGTGGAAGAGGTGGTCATGAGGGTGTGGGGTTAGAAAGCATGACTCTGGATGAGACAGAAATTTGGGGTGAGGAGGGGAAAATTATAGAATGCTGAAAAGTGAAGAGAAACATTTCCCTCCTGAAAATAAGATGTACATTTTTTTATTTTTTTTTTCCAGGTAGAATTACAAAGGAAATAAAAGAGGATAAAGGAGGGCTTGAAGATGGGAGCTGTGACCCAAGCACCATTAGCAACACAGTAGCTGCTCTGAACTAAATCTGCATTTCTCTTATCCTATTAACCAGGAAGAACAGGTTATATTTACTGCCTGTTCCAATTAAAGAGCAGCACAGAGAAGCAACAGCTCCAGTAGAGACCGGGGATGAAGCCTTTGGCTTTGTCACAGACTCCCTGTGCACTTCCTGCCCTCCTCCCCACCTTCATCCACTGCCACCCCCTACCTGGGGAGCCTCATTTCAACACGGGCCCTGCATCCTGGGGCTTGGCATGGAATGGGCAATGTGTGTCGGGGCTCTGCTTGCGTTTCACCTTTCATCACAGGCTCTGTCACCAGAGCAGAAAAGGTGGGGAAAAAAAAAAAAAAAGCCTCTCCTTACTGAATTACAAACCACAAAATGGGAGGCCAGGGAAAGGGGGTTATCTTTAAGAGCAGTTCTTTGCCACCTGTGATTTTGGATGTTCAAGAAGTAGAACTGGAGAGGGCATGACACACAGAAACATCTCCAGTGAAGGAAAGGAACAGGATGCAAACACCACTACGAAGTCCTAGTTCTTTTTCTTCCCTACCAGCCACAAAACAAGCTGTAATGAGAATTAAGATCCTTGAAAAAGATCACACCCTCCCAACCCGGATGGCCCTTTCTCATTATTTTCAAAATAGAAGAGAACATGCCAGACCATTCGATTGGATTCTCAATTGCTAAAAAGCTTCACTTTCTGCGACAACTGGGCTTACTCTCCCAGGACCTCCTGTGGGGCTGAGTGCTCCTCATTCCCTTTTCAGCGTGCCACTGGAGCTGGCAGGCACTTTCACAAACCACTTTTCTCATATTCCATTACACCCATTATTTTGCACCTAGAGTTAATTAATTCCTATTAAAGATTACCCACTTAAAGGTGCAGCGTGTGTGTGTGGGTGTAACTGAGCTCAGTTCTTGTTCAGGCCTCTGAGGAGATTGCACAAACGCACAGAGAGATCAAGTGAGTATCTCACCCTGCAAGCCAGTGGGAGATTTATCAGACTAACAAGGTATCTGCAACACCTCTCAGCGCCCACCCTGCTGAGGACCTCAAGGGTTGTTCTGGTAAGGCAAATGGAGGCAGGATTCGGCTCAGTGCCAAAGATCTGTGGACTGACACTAGCACACACATTCTTCTTTTGCAGACCCTTTAAGAGCCAAGTTGGCCATCTCACCTATTTCCTCTCTAGTACACCTAGATGATATCAGAAACTGCACATTTAAAATAAAGTTTGGTAGAAATTCCAACTCACGTTTGCAGACATCGTTTATTATGAATGGTCTGTGATCTGGTGGGTGCCCCTAACAGAAGAAGGCTGCTGGGTCAGACTTGGACAAGCAAGCCCGTCCTGATTACCCTAGCCTTGTTATGTGAGAATTTGTTATCATATTTCCTCTGAAACAAAGGAACATGGCACATAAGCCAGACAGAGACTGGCACACATTTCTCTCCCAGAGCTAGGGGGCCTTATTATCTTGGAAGGCAGCACTGCCATCTGGGGGATGGAAAAGCAATATTTCAGCCACAGTTCAGCTATGGTATTAGGGGGTGTGGTATGGGGGATGGGACACATGACACACAGAAAAATAAATAGAAGCCTGTAGTAGCTCACAATGATTTTCTTGCAGTATACATGAATCAACAATACCCTCTTGGATTATTGCTTTCAAATTGCATAACATTATTTTTCACTTTAATACAAAGGTCCTACCATTCCGGAAGCATAAGTGGGGTCTTGCCTTTTTAATGTTTATATCATTTAGTAACTGGCTAGGTGGTGTGAATGCTCTGTAAAAATTCGCTGTAATTCCTTGAGTTACAGTATTATTCCCTTTTTACTCACTAATACCAGTAAACAAGGGCAGAGGTGATTTGCTGAGCCCAGATAATAAACCGTTCTGGAGTCCAGTCTGTGGTCTTTGAAATTCGTAACAAATAATAATGCACACATTATCATACCTATATCTTTTGATATCCTACTGAGTCTACTGTCATATTCTTTACACACAGCATTTATTCTGAAATGTGTGTCTTATTCCTGGGAAAACTGCTGTCCTTTCATCCCTCCTATCTAGGTCTGTCAGGATTTCCTTCTGTTTCACTAACAGAGAAATTGCTGCACACACTTACATAGATAATTATTCCTCTGATTTATCCTAAAGTCCTTGTAGAATATAAAGCCATCAGTCTTAAAATAATAATAATAAATCCAAAACCCAGCAGCATGATTTATCAACAAATGTGATATTCTGGCATACAGTCAGCTGCTTCTGATGTCCTAAATTGACTGCATGTTCTCTGCATAGGCATGTTCATACTGACTCAGAGGGTGATGGCACAGGGAGCACAAGCTGACCTGAGACCACACTGAGGCCAGAAGGGTGATCCCAGATCCTGCTTTGCCCTGAGCTTTGTGCTTCCATCCTTTCATCATGTTGGCACAGCCGAGCTAGTGAGCTCACTCTGCTGAAAACTTTGTGTTATCTTCTTTTTTTATCTCAAAAAAGGTTAGTCTGCAGCCAGGTCTATGCCCTGCTAACACTGGCACAAGGCAAAGCTGAGATTCTGCAGTCAAGACTGCTATTTTGAGAGGTGGTACAAGCTATGTATCTGCTTACACTGAGCATGAAACCATGTCCCCTGTATGCAGTTTGCAAATCTAATAATGGAATCATATTTGAGGTAGCATGTGTAAGCCCAGCAGAAGATAATGCATGAAAATTCAGATAGTGCATGAGTTGTTTTTTATTAAAGAACAAACCCATTATTTTATGTCTGTAAAGCATACAGAAAGGACCTTTCTTATAAATCTAAAACAACATAAAACATTTGAACAAGACTCTTCCGACTGAACGGACAGAGATTTTTTATGTAGATTCTTATATAAATGGATTATATAAGCACACCCAAATGGATTACCACAAACAATAGTATTTGAACTGACTTGCTACTTATTTTTTATTTGCCATGTAAGTGCAAATGACTGTCCTCTGCATGAAACCATTTTCTTTTTATATCATTTACCATTTTAGTGAACCTATCTATCCTACCTCTGCTGAAAGGATTCTCCTGCAGCAGATAGAAAATATTTTTAATTCTGTCTTACAAACCTCCATTTTTTGCACAATTTTTATTGAGCAATGCTTCATAGTAAATTCTGAAGACCACCTTGTGCAGACATTCATGAAATTCATTGGCCATCAGGCAGACTTTACTCACACACGGAATAGACGTTGGTGCAGCTTTTCTGTTCTTGAGCTATTTGGCAGTTTGCTTAAGGATAAAGTAACCAGAGGGTGGCTCTTGAGTCATAAGCAATTTGATTGTGACATCACCTCACAGCTGGACCCAGATGTTCCAGCTGTGGGAGCCCCCTAAGCCCTCAGCTGCAAGAAGTGATACAGGAAGGACAGTTAAGGTCTTCAGCTGAAACATAGCCTTCAAGAAACAGCTACCTGCTCTCTTTCCTCACCTCTGCCACAAATATGGAAGAGGTTTTGTTGGTTGTAACTGTGTGAAGCTTTTGGGACCTGACATTAAGGTTGGTCACTCTTGGCCCACAGCATCATGAAGTAAATTATTGGATATTTGTCATACCACAGACCTGCTGCTACCGACAGCTGCCAGAATTTTATGTACTTTTATGAGTACCAAATTTTGTTCTAATCTAAGACATTAAAAATGTTGCATTGATACTGAGAAAGAAAAAGTACCATTCTGGCCTTCTAACTAATTGTTACGAATAAAAATTAAATGTAATTGGTAAGATCTTCAACAGGTTTTTTCACTGTTAACTAGGACAACAACATTCCCCTTCAGATACCATAGAGCAAGTTTTAACCACTTTATACTTTACAATGTGTCTAGCATCAAGGCTGCATAGTATCCTATCATCTCAGGTCAACTTAATGTTTTTTGTTGTTGTTGCTGTTGTTTTTTCTTTTGAAAGTCTCAAAGCACTTGTGAACCCAAGAAGATGCAGGTGATGTATTCAGAGTTGCCCAGGGGTTTTGGACACCCAAATCTCATTAATTATAATGGAAAAACAGGCTTTCAACCCCCAGAGGCAAGTCTGAAAACCTCAGCCAGATGGTATTGTTATTAAAGCACAGAACTGGGAGTTAAGAGCTGATGTGAAGAGCTTCACAAAGAAAACAGTGCTGTGCATAAGAACAATTAGTAATACTAGATTTACCAAGAAAATACAGGTGCGTGGGTACATATCTAAATGTCATCTAGTCCACATTTAGAAAAAATGAAGAACATCAGCACATAAATCTTTATATTTTTTGGTTTTCTTGTGTCTTGTTACATCCCTCTAAGCCAATTCTTTCTTGCCTGCTGAAGTTTTTTGCTACTGCAGTAGCACATATGGAAGTGGCTGATGTGTGCCTCATTTTTTACATTCATATTTTAAAACAGATTTAACCATCATTATCTACTGAGGGGAATCCAAACAGAAAGAGATAATATATTTTTTTCCTCTAGTACTTTTGAATTATAGCTTCAATCTAGTGAGTATGGCTTATAATAAGAAAGCTCTACACTGGAATCACTTCAGAATGGACTGCAAGCCAATGGATATGAAGGCTTTTAACAGCTGAGAAGAGGAAATACTACTAATAAAACAAAAACTAAAACACGCACACACAAAAACACAACAACCCACCTTTTTCATTTTAAAGGGGAGGCATCAACAATAAGACAGCCTCGTGTTCTCTAATATTGGGGAATCAGGAAATCAAAAGAAATAGAAACATTTTGTCTAGACATAAAGCTGGGCAAGGAAGAAATCAGAGTTTGCTTTCAAATCTAGATTTTCCTTTAAATTGCACAGGCCTTCCAAAAAATATGGTGGACTGACCAGCCAGAGACAGATGGAGCCATGTTCTAATCAGCACTGGAAGAACTGCTTGCTGTAAACACAGATATTAAATTTGCCTGTGATAGCATTCATTTTCATTTGACAAAATTCTGGTCCTTTAACCAAAATAAAAGCTTGCAGACAGACAGTGACAGCACAGCTCTTGAGACTGCAGTTTTGCAGAGTGGAAGACATTTCCTGCTGGAGACTAAAAGCAAACACTGGGAGTGTAAGGGGTTGCGTTATTCATAGTCCATACAACTGTTGTTCCCTTATAACCACTATAAAAGAATAACCTGAGTTATGACTCAAAAATTTATTAGCTGTCTGCTTCCTTATCATTTTATAGCAGAGGACCTGTTCTCTCTTTTGCTCCATATTATTGTACTTTCAAACAATCAAAGCCAGAGGAAGCTGTCTATTTCAAAGCATGGTTACATTACATTTCAGGAAGATTTTGTTTTGGTTCAGGGTGAAAGCATTCTTAATCTATTAGCTCTGTATATCCTCCATCCCCTCCGGTCCTTTGGTTTTGCATCTGAGTCCCAGCCGTGGCAGACAGCATCTTGTAGGACATAGTGGCTTCCAGGAGAAGTGAGAAAGGAAGGAAGATGGACTTCGGATTTGTCCTGAGAGGGGTGAGGAAATGCATGGAGACTGGAGAGTGGCAGAGTATTAGCGTCTCTAATACACTGTGTTAGCATCTGATTGGCCACTGACAATGGTCAGGGTCAGTATATGGGCTTTGACAGGCCCTTGTCCTGACCTTATACAGCTGCTCTTTTACCGTTTACTGTTGTACCAAGATCTGCACATTTGTACAAGTTAGTGAGAACAAAGAGGATGAATCTACTTATGTTCACCTTGGAGGGTCTTTAAAGAATTCAGAGAAGCCAGTACTCTGAGCAGTAAGGGACTTGATCTAAATACAAAATGTCAGCAGTTCTTGAGAAACCAGGAAAGTCAATTGACTTGTCTTAGAAAAGAGCTAGAGAGCATTATCCTCTGGTCTACCCCAGGAAGTACATCAGGAAGTCCACGAAAGAAGTCAGCTCTGCAGACTGTTCAGACCAAGCAAGACCCGAAAGCGTTGATGCCAGAACACTGATGTTCGCAGCCAGTAATTTGGTCAACAGGGGACCTACAACTGGTATCAGTGAGACAGCAGGTGGAAAGAAATGTTACAGCTTCTCTGATTGTTTTTGTTTGTTTTCATTTGCTTGTTTTGTTTTTGTTCCAAATAAAAAGTTTTCTTTTCTCCACATTGATAAACTATGTTATATTCTCTTAAAGATATTGTACAAAATAGATGGGATGTTTCACACAAACAGGTTTATAGTGGACACACTGATACTGCCTGAACTGTAACAGGGGATAGCTATAAAGAGGTAAAAAAAAAACAGATCACAGAGGAAAAAAAATCCTCTACCTTTCCCTTATCTTGAAAGGTAGCAAGAGAAACTTTTTTTCCCTTCTCATAAGGAGCCTGGCCTGAGGCAATTCTTCTAGTCACACTGGAGGGGAAGAGCCTTAAGGAGCCATCACATGTCCCAGCCTGCCCTTTCTAATATATATCCTTTTTTTGTTAAGGAGGCAGCTTTAATTGAAAATATGTCTGCTTGAGAAAGAACAAGGGTCATGAACTTGCTCCACGGTGGGAGCCTGCAGGAAAGAACTGGCCCAGCCTTGTTAAAATGCCGTTCTCCACCAGCCAGATGCAGTCTCTGCAGAATTCAATTCTGTTCACACGCATGTCACACCTCCACCTCCTGCTCCCAGATGCTCAATTTTTTTGTGTGGCTGGTCCAGCAGAAATAAATCCAAACAGCATATCTTCTAAAGACAGATGAAGGAGAGACAAGATATGAAGCCAGGCACAGGCCCTACATGCAGGGGTGCACGTCATCCAGGGTGTATTGCATCCATGATGCACAGCCAGGTCAATTTTTCCCAGCCACTCCGAGCAACTTGCAGATGCCTGTACCACAACTGTTTATAAAACTGTCCTAGCTTATGCTGTCACAGTAGTTTTCAGTCATATTGTGGCATTTTGCCCAAATAAAATAAACAAATGAAAAAATCCAACTTACTCTGTTGCAAATCATAAGCTAAGGATTACCTTAGACTGTGAATTTTACAAAAGCTGCTGAAGAAAAGAGGAGTAAAATTCACAGTACCATTACTAAATCTTGTGCCAATTGTACTGGCTACAGCAAAGCTGAAATCTGAAGCAAAGGTAATCTTGGAAAAAGCATTTAGTCTTCCATTAGATTGGCTTCCTCCATTCTGTTGATTAAGTAAGCTGACCTGGAAGCTTTATTCTTTTGAAGCCTAAGTTGTAATTATTAAACTTATAAATTATTATAAGTAAATTATTTCGTTTACCCTAAATCTTTCTTCAGTGGTAGAAGCTGAACAGATTTCTTCCAGGTCCCCAGCAGTTTCATAACTTGTCCGTCATTCCATCACACTGCTCCCAACACCCCTCACTGATGGCAGAGGCAGCTCCATGTACCCATGTACCTTTTGTTTTGTTTTGGTTTGGTTTTCCCTGACAGAGAAACCATGACAAATATAAGGTTAGCATCAGGAAGATAGGAACATTGGTCCTAAAATACAGCTGTTCTGAAAAAAATTATTGTCCCCCACTGTTAACATTGGAGGGTCAGCTTGTTAAAAGGCATAAATCAGCAGTCACATCCTCACCAAAGTTTCTAAAAAAAGGGTTTCACTGCCACTGTGGATAGATACCTGGCCTCCATCAGGTGAATATTTACACGTATCACCCTTGTAAATCATCACCAATAGAGAGAGAGCACAGTATAAATTTCAGTGATGAAAAGTTTCATGTAAACAGAATGACTGGCAACACGGCATCCACCTTGCTCAATCAAAAGTGAATGTGATGTATTCAGCATAACCCAAAGTTACTGTGAAAAGCAAACACATTTGTAATTCATCTGTTAGAACAGCAACAGAAGCAATTAACTGACTGCTACCATCTGAGAAATAGGATAGAAACATTTTTGCTGGAAGCAAAATTTCACACAAAATTCACCTCATATTCTGGTTATTCATTTTTATTGTCTGAATTGGAGAGGTCCTGATTCAACAGTGAATTCAAGTGCATTCTTAAACTTTGCTAAGGCAAACAAAACCTGAATAAAGCCTTTGGGCTGCCAATCTGCAAGCCAGTAAGGCAGTCTTTCCATCAAAATTCAGTGGTGATATCTACCCCATCCTTTAAGGGCTGCCTCCACCTGACTCTCAAGATGATGCTCAATCTGTTCTGACTGTGAATTTGCCCCTTTTGAAGTGTCTGACACCCCAGGTGCCTGAAAGTGTCTTAGGCTTAAGTGGCTTAGGATGCCATGAGCTGTCTTCTGATGTTGCCAGGGACTCCCAAAGAGGCTCTGTGCTCACAGCTGCTGAGATAACTACATGCACAGAGATCTGGGGGAGGCAGAGAGCAGGAAAAGCTGCCCTTAGAAATACCCACAGAGGGCTATGCCAGCAAACCCAAACAGCCTCAGAACAGAGCCCTGTTGAAAAGGGCTGGGCTGTAATAATTTAAACCTAAATTAGGAAAGCAGCTATCAAATTAAATAAAGACATGATTCAAGTTAATCAGGTCTGTGGTTGGTTAAAAATTCAAGGCAAGCATTTTCCCCCTGTAGTTTTGCAATCTAATTTGAAAGACATTTATTCCCTCCCTGCTCCACTTCACCCAACCGTGATGATCATCAAACAGAAGTTGTTCAGCCTCATTGCATGAGATGAGCTGTCTGGCTCATGAGCAGGCAAACCCTTAACTCTCCTCCAAATTCTTTTTAACTGAGCTATTGATCACACTTTTTGTTGCAATCATTTAAAGCTGCAGAACAGTAGTGTGGAGCTGTAGCAACTTCCTGGTGACTCTGTCATGGAGGCAAATTCTGAAATGCAGATTAATCACAATTGTTATTTTAACAGAAAATTTCCATCTGTGCTTGTATGTAGATCTCATTTTATGTCCCTGTTGTTATCACTCCCTTCAGCTAGGAAAGGAAGAGCCCTGGGTTTTGATTCAGGCTTCTAATGAGAGAAGAACAGAAACCTGCTGAAAAGAGCAGAAGGTATCCATATGGGTGAGAGCAGAAGCCAGATAGATAGCGGTGTAAATTAAACTGCTACGGCTAATCCTTCAAGGAAAGTGGGTCTGGGAGGGCTCCTAGGATACTATTGCAAGGAGTAACTCTAGCTACAGGTTTAGAAATTTGCTATTACAGTGATAAATGAAACCTGTGAGAAACACACCTACCAAAGGATACACGTTGCAGGAAATAAAAAAAATCAAGGTGAAGGTGCTCATATAACCTGCCTTTATAATGTAATGAGATGTGAAGAATGAGTAACACAGGTGAAGAAGGTTTTTGTCTGAGTCATAACCCCTTTAGGGAAGGACAGTAAGAATCTCTGAGGCAGCCTTTCTTCCTAGGAGAAACCCTTACAGATGCCTAGAGGGAGATCTGGAGGGCATGGAAGTGAAAGCATCAGATACGAGGTGGAAGCAAAGTATATGAATTGATAATTCTGCGATGAAGACCTGCAAAACAAGTCAAAAATGACAAACATGACCCATAGTCTCACATTAAGAAGGCAGTGAGCTGGTCCTCAAGGAATGCTCCATCATCTCTAGAACCAAAGAACAAGAGTTCTGTCCTTAGTATCACTCACCGCTTGTTCTGTATGTATAAAGTGAAGAATTAATGTTAATAAAATTATGATGAAATGAATAGATGATAATTGGCAAAGAAAAATCCCCTATTACAATAAAGCTGTCACAATGAGGTCAGAAAATTATAACCTATAATTTACACAGCCACTAAACCCATAGGTTAGGTATCCTGGGGGGAGTGAGGGGGACACAACAAACAACCTCCACCTCAAACAACCAAACCAAACCAACCAACTACCCCAAACAAACAAACAAAACCCCACAGCAGGACCAAGATAATTTATACATTTTGACTTCTCTGTATGCTTCACATACATTTTCCTAACAGGACCTCATGTGCAAGGCAGACATTTTGTCGCTGCATGTTCAAGATACCTGACTCGCAATAGAAATGCTGCAGATCACACAGATGTAGTATATTTCTCCTAGACTGGCAGAGGCATCAAAAAAATGAGCTATTGGAAGAGACTTGAAAAACTTGGCTTGTTAAGCTAAACTAAAAGAAGACCGAGGGTGGATAAGACTCCTATCTATTAATACATAGGTTGGGGGAAGAAAGAATAAATGCAGAGACACAGGAACTTTTTAAACTCAAAGGCAGTACTGGCACAAGAATAAACGAGTATAAAGCAGTCACAAATACATTTAGGCTGGAAATGAGAAAATGTTTCTAACCATAACAGGAGTGAAGCAGTTTTATAATAGGAAGAAAGAGGTTAGAAATTTGACTAGTGTTTAAGACGGACCTTAAGAGCTATTGTTTAATGAACAAAATTGAATGTGGCAGTGATGAGAATAAACTTAATATGAAAGATTCCTTCTAGTTCATTTTTTTTGCTATAAAAATCCTTTTTTTAAAATTATTATTATTATTTTTTTCCCTAGAGCCCCAGATAGGGATTGAATAAACATATTGTCTTTAATTATCACCTGTAAGTTATTTTCTAAATTACAATAATAGGAACACTAAGGAACACTAATTAGAATGCAAATGTCATATTAATAGTCACCTTTCTCTCTTATCTTTTCATTTGCTGTAGCTCTCAGCTGGTATATGTGACACCAAAGACAGAGATCTAATGAGAGTCTATGTAAGATCCAACAGCTTTACTTTCTTACCATTTGCTGGATAGCAACAAAGTCTTCCAAGAGGAGACAAATTATATCATTTATTTGATGAAGAAGGGATAGAATGTACTTTCAACATGTGTGGGATCATTGCCCTGTTAAAGGGATTGCTGTCCCTGGATATGTAATAAATATGAGTCAAGGTGTTTTTTTTGTTGTTGTTGCTTTTTTTTTTTTCTCTACCTTTATGAATCACATCTTGTGGTACCACAGGGAATGTTATAGTAACAAAAGACCTCTTATTTGCTTTTACTGCTCTGATGGACTCGTGTATGGTATTACCAGGATAAAAAAAAAAAAAAAAAAAAAGTAGGGGTTTGCCTTAAGTGCTTTATACTTAATTCTATTGACCCAGGTTAATTTCTGTTAGCTTATGTACACACCAAAAAAATGACATTAACCCATTGCTATCAGGCCCTCCCTCATGCCTTGCCTTCTCACTGTATTTCACTGCTTCCAGTTGTAGGAAAGTGTTTGTACGAAGAATCTCCTCTTGACCAGGCAGTTTCATTCAACCTCCTCTTCACATAACAGAGGTCCTGGGACAGTACACAAAATTTCCTTAGAGAGGAAGCATACACATCTGGGCATAACATGCAAACTACTTAGAGCCAGTGAATATGACCTCCACCTTCTAAAATAAATATTTCTCAATCTCTTCTTTCAGTATAGACTCCACCAAGGACTAATGGAACATTGTTATTTCAAACAAAAATGATGTGGTTAAATACCACTGAAATCCAGTCAATGTCTGTAATTGTCTTTAGAAAGCCAACTGTCTTATCTTCTTCTGTACATTCGTGTAATTGTTTGTGTCATTACAGCACATTACACAATTATATGGGTATAACTGCAATACTCTTTTAAACTATTTTAAACTATATTGAGAATCTATTTATGTTGCTTGATGCAGAAAGCTGGAAACTATGTAAGATGAGGGTTTGAACAAGCTCTATCAAATCCTAAGAGGCCTATTAGGGAGTTAAGAGTACAGCCTAACAAAATATCATAACAAGAAAACCAATAACTTTATCCATAATGTCTATATTACTTTCATAGTGTTTAGTTTAAGTGTTTCCACAACTTTTTTTATTACCTTCTCCATGTATTACAATCTCAATGTTCACTGGACCATTTTTGTCAATGTATCTATGGAACGACTGATGCAACAGTTGCATCTACCATTAATAAACAAAACTGAGTCTCAAGCAAATGGAAAATCCTGGGGTTAAGTCAGGAAGTGTTAATGGAGCCTTCTGCCCTTTCTTGATAGGAGCACAACGTAATAATCATGATCTTCAGAGAACTAAAAGACTGCTACACAAAACAACATTTAAGAACAGGCAAATTCAAAACCTGGTGCTACCTACCAAGAGTGAAAGGTACACAGAAGAGAAAAACTTTAAAACAGAAGCACTGGAAGACCCAGAGAAGAATGACGCATGAGATGGCTAAATTTTAAACAAAACATGGGCCAGCCTTCTCCTTTTCAGCCCTTTCTTCATGCAGCAGAAAGTGGCTGGAAGAAAACCTGAAAGCCTGGAAAGAATTCCTGAAAAATCTGTAAGAAGACTGTAGAAGAAAATGGCAGTGGTCCTACTGTAGTAAACATTGTAATCACATAATTGACGCATGAAGAAGAAGGGGTTTAAGAATTTGTTGACTCCTGTGGGAGCTGGAAAAGTCCCTCAACCTTCAAGTTTACAGCAAACAGGCGAATTTGCCCTCAAGGTTAGTGGTGGGGAGGAAGGTGAGGGGAGCACTCCAGGGAAACCATTAGAAGAAAGAGTGGGCACTGATGCAAAAACCCTGAGCAGTGCCTTGGGCCATAGGTACCTTGATGACTGTTGCTGTATCTGAGACAAGGACCTAGAAAAAGTTATACTGAGACTCAGAGGTTAACAAGATTGTATCAGGTCACATTAAGCCCCCTCTCCTGGGGAGGAGGAAGTTCAGTGCTGCACCTTTACAGAAAAGTTAACCTTTATTCTCATTGCCACGGTCTTTATGACTACTACTGCATAAAATGCAGCTAATGGGATAAACGTGGCTCATATGATCTGTTGGGAGTACCAAATTGTTTTTGTCTGTGTGTGTTACAGCTTTGCAGCCTGTTTCCTCCTCTTTGGTTGATGTCTTCTCAGATAACACTATTGAATTTCCTCTAACTGCCTGTAGTGCTCATCCCTCTTCTTTACTCAAACACTTTTGGTTGGGTTTTACCTTCCTGTGTTGTTCTTTTTAAAAATCAAGGCAATGTTTTTCATCCACCCAGCAAGAGAAACACTTTGAATAAGCTGTCCGTTAGCTGTCTCATTCTCTTATCATAGGACCACAAACTCCAGTTTGATTTGCGTATAACAGATTTGCAGATTTAGTTACAAGTATTTCTCTGCTAGAATGGGCAAAAGTCAAACAACTGCTTTGAAGTAGTTGCTACTATGAATGGTACAGTTTACTGGAATACAGAAGTCAGAACAGTCATTCAAGTGACTAATGATTTGGTATACAGAAAATATAATTTTCCAGGACATCCACATGAGCATTTTTATATGACGACCATAGAAATTGCTTTCTTTCTCTTACCAAACTCCTTTTATACTGCTAGAAGACCATTAACAGAGCTCCCTTTGGTACCCAAGAAGCAATGTGATTCAAGGTAAGCCTGAACCACAACTATGACAGAAATTACTATTACTAAAAAGTATCACTTTACAGAAATATAACTGAATCCTGTATGTAGCAAAGGAATAAAGAAACAAAAAATAGATAGCAATTTATTATTTCTTGCTAAACCTTTTTACAGGAAAAAAAAAAATTCACCCAAATGAAACCTTGGCAGCTCTCCTTGGGCCAATAAATATCCTGATGAGACAGAATATAAATGCATCAGAATTTCCTGAAAGAAACAGACATGTTGTTTTCATTTGGCCTTCCTTCTAAATGAAACATATTCATAATTTCACACTGATGTTTTAAACATAAGTCTTGCCTTGAGGGAGGAACTGCAACATACAAATTGCTTCACAATAGTTCAAGCATTAAAAACATACCAACTTTCTAACAAGACGCTTTCTGGGAAATTAATCTCATCCAATATCCTTTCTGTGATAACTCCAAAGGTTTCTTCTGTCTACCACAGCATTCTTTTATACCTTCTCTACTTCTGTGCCAGTTATCCAGCTCTCTGAAATATTGCCCTCAAATTCCCCAGGCTTGCCAATATGTTTATCATCGTACAAGAGTACTAGCTTGGTATTTGCAAAAAGTATTTTGCAAAGTTTGAAATGTTTCTTAACATAATTTCAATTTTCAATTTCTTAACTTAATTTCAGGTTTCTTAACCTGAAATTACACTAATAACCTGAGAACAGACCCAAAGTAAATAAACCACCCTGAAAGATGAATAATTTGCGTATCAAATATATTTTGTAGAAAGAGAAATTTTTTAGATGCCTTTTTGTTTAATTTATACACTCTTATTGAGTATCTTGGTATCTTTTCTACAATTCCTTCTGCATCTTTTTTCTCAGGAAATGGACTAGTTCCTGTTACATATTTTGAAAGCATACACTTTTAACACAGGTGAACAGATTCTCAATCTAAATAATAATAATGAACCAGAATATGGGTACAGCCACATTCGGTGCAATGGCCCTTTCAGCAAAATATCAGCTTCTTGAAATTGCATCTTTCAGGCTGATGAGTAGCAGACCTTACGTAAAATTCTAGGCATATCACTATCAGTCTACCTTAGTTTGCTTAATTACAGAAAACTCAGATATAATTGCTACCTCTTATCAAGTGATGCAGAGATTGTGAGTTAGACAGGTTTCTCTGTTCCATTTAACAAATATTAGTATTAGACAAAGGCCAGAAAGGAAGGAGTAGAATCCTAGCCTGTTTCCAACATGAATATCCTAATTGCTGGGCTGCAGATTAGACTGGATATTACTTGTTTGTATCTTGATTAAATTTTCAAGCTTGGTTGAAGTACAGCACAACCTCAATATGACTGTCAACATGGTAGGAAGACAATCCCCAGTACTCTGCAGCCTCTGCCCATAGAAGAATGCACACAACAGTAAGAGCAAATTATCTGCATCTGCACTGCTTGCTATGTAGGACAAAAAGCTGAGGATAATCAGGTTATGGCAGAGTGCAGGTGTTTTAGATCCCTAGGAAAAAGAGATCCTTTCTAAATCCAGGCAGTATAACACTGCTTACTGAGCAGGCAACTCCAACTACGACCATTCAGGAAATATTGTGATGTAGCTGAAATATCTACTTAGGGAAAAAAAAAAAATCCTCCTTTTCTTGGTAAGGTGCCTACATGTCCCTCAAGAAACATGGTGGACATATGGGAGGACCCATCCAGTTATTTCTGAAAGTCTGGATTTGATGTGAAAGAGGTGGAGATAGAAGCAAATGGGCAGGGGAGGGAAGGAGGAGGAAGGAAAGAGAACAGGCAGCAATTGGAAAGACCAACTTGAAGGATATTAAAAAAACAAACAAACAAACAAAAACCACTCCCACACAGAGAGCAGTCATTTTACTCTAGTGGAAAACAGCACAGAGTAGAGAAGAATCTCTACTGACCATCTCTGCTTAGATGAGAGAAACATCTATTAGCCTTGCTAATAGAAAGATGTAGGAGGGAATGCACCAGAAAAGGTTTTCCCCTTCCCAGGCCCCAGCACTGCTTTCTAATATTTTCAATGCAGAACAGTGCCCTCAAACAATGAAACATTGTATCTGGACCTGAGAATGAGCTGGACCTGGACCTGAGAATAATTCTGATGTTTCCAATGAGATCTTTACAGGGAAGCCAGGACGCAGCACTAATATTTGAAGTGCTTTCCCACCTTGACACAGTGACAGAATGTCTGCAGGAAGATGGTGCTTTTTGTCACCCAGCAAAGGCTTCATATTGAGCTCTCCACTGAAAATAAAGCAATGACAAGTGAGAGGATCCAAACTCAGCACCTCCTCATGGTAATTTCAGTTTAATCTTTTTTGTCAGAGCAGTGTGATTTCTGTCTTACAGTTTTCCATCTTTACCTTCCTTTTATTTGAACCTGTTTCTTGCTTTTTATTATATGATTATATGTAGCTTGGAAGATTAAATGGTAGAAAACAATACAGTGGCTGTACTGTTCCTCCTCTCACCCCTGTTTCTTTACATGTTTGCAAATGCCTGCAGCTTTGTCTTTCAAAAGTGCTACACAGCACAGAGCTCTGTAAGCGTTTCCTGATTTATGGTACAAATAAGATGTTAATTATAATATTTATTTAAATTAAACAATTTGTATTCACATAGGGTACTTTCAAAACCATTTTGTTCACAAAATTGCTGCTACCATTTATTACTACATGAATATTAATTGTTTTAATTAAATTGTGTTCATATGAACACTACAAACCACAAGGAATAATGCACAATGCATTCATCAGTAAATTGGGGGGGGGGGGGGGGATCAAAACTGTGCTATATCCAGTGGGAAGACAGTCAGTAATTCAATGAGTTAAGGTTGTTATGAACCCATCAGATATGTAAATACCTCATGCCTTCAGCAGCTCACATAAGTTTATGTACAGTTTGACAAATATACACCCAGGAGTGTATACTATTGTGTTAATGTTTTCATGATTTAAAAGAAATAAATCAGAATTTCCAAACAAATGGTATTAAGGTGCATGCAAATCCAAACCAAGTGGAAAAAATATCCCTATTCTAAACAGGCCATAGCTCGCTGAAGACAAAATACCTGAAGTGGGACAAGCAGACAGGTTCTGGCTGGGCTCAAAGCCCCCTGAAAGTCCTGGGGAGCAGTATTTTAAGCCTTGACATTTTAAACAGATGAGCATTTCCCTCATCCTGGCCTCTCCTCCTTTTCCCCAATGCTCACATATCTTCTTTTTAAATGCTCATTACTTGGATGCTGTGGTCACACAGCATTGATTTCAAAGCTCTGCTTCCCTGCACAGAACTGAGCAGCCACAGGAGCAGGGCTTTGAAGAAACAGAAGAGACAAGCAGCTGAGTTCACACAGCCTTGAAACACTGAACACAAAGAAAGGAGAAGCAAAGGGGAAACTGAAGCCTGACATCAGAACCAGCGTTACAGATACCCACTATAAAGACCCCTGCTTTTCTTCAGGGAGTGAGATACAGGGCTGGGCTCATGGTCTACTCTTGGCAGCCTTGGTCCAGTTGCACTTAGACCTTGAACAAGGCTCTCAGAGAGAGGAGAAAGGCCAGGCATTCCCTATGACAGGTGTGATGCTTGGCCAGAGACGGGCATCTTAAGCTTTACTGTACTGCACACGAGTTTTTTTCTAAATAGGATTCAGAAAGGAGTCTCCAAGGGACCACACTTTTCTTTAGTAATTTGACACCATTGTTCACCCCACTGATGTCATTATGGGCTCCAAAGTGAAATCACTTCAGTCTCCTTCATCTCAGCATTAGTTTGGCATTCTGGAGGGTGTTTATTCAGCATACAGCAGTACTTTAAAATACTAGTTAATATGAAATTCCTCAGAAATCAAGATCACTTAGATACTATGTAGTTCTTACAGCAACTCTTTGTTCAGAAATAAGCAATTTTAACCAATCTTTTCATCTGATCATCAGGGCTGCTAATGTTATTTGGGACTAGAACACTTGCCTTATGAGGAGAGGCTGAAAGAAGTGTGCTTGTTCAGCCTTGTGATAAGATGGCTTCAGGGGGATCTAATAGCAACCCACCAAGTACCTAGGTGGTCACCAGGAAGATAGAGTCACACTTTTTATGGAGCTGTACAAGGAGAAAATGATGGACAATGATTGTAGGCTTGAAATACATGGAGAAAGGAAATAAAAAAAAAAAAAAAGAAAGAAAACTCAGTAAGTAAAACTAACCATTGGAAAAAGTTGCACAGGGGAGTTGTAAATAAAGCCTTGGGCAACCTGGTCTGAATTCAGTGCTGGGTTCACCAAGCCTCATTCACCCAGCAAATTTGGCTAAGAGACCTCCCAGTATCCTTTGCAGCCCAAATGAGTCCATTATTCTGCGTGGATATTACAACTGTAGCTACACCACAAGAGTAAAAGCTCAGGATGTGTTCCTTACACAAATCTCAGCCTAGCTCTGGAAAAGCCCTGAAGTCTCAAGGGCTAATTTATAACTTTTCACGGCACTGTGAAATAACTTATCTACAATAAAATCAGGCTGTCTATCCTGTATTCTGTATGTATTATTCAGATAAGAACTTAAAGATAAGGCCCCATCTAGCCTCTAGTCATTAATGATTTTAGGACAATATTTGTTATTTCAGAGTTTTGCTGTGAGTCATTGCTAAGACTTTTAGGTTTGCATACCTAGCTGTAATCTTCTGACTCAGTCACCTTTTTAAAATAAAAAATCAGTATTTCATAATATACAAAATTCTCTGAGCTGGAATCATTCTGTAAAGATGAGCTCTTCAGATCCAATTTGCATAAAGCTACAAAAGAATTTTGTTCACATTTTGAGTCATTTATAATAAAGAAATATTTAGAGGTTTATTTTCAGCCAAACATGTCAGAATAGTCATCCATTGTATTGTATTGCATAAAGAGGAACAAACCTAATTTCCTTCTTAACGTCCATACCATGCCATACTGGAATTTGAAGGGGACTGAATGTTTCACACTGTTGACACCTCATACAATGCACTGCATAGACTATATCAGAATCTGTTCATTATTATCTGTTGACTAACATGGGACCGCAACTTCTCTTCATATGTATCAGGAGTTTTATTTTCTTGGTAATAATGATTTCCTCTAATTTCTACACATAGTGACACTATAATGTAAGAGACAAAATTCTAAGTGGCAATCAAGTCATAAGCATACAAGAAGTGAATTCCACTTTGTGATGCATACCACAAAAGCAAATTTGGAAACAGAGCTGGTCTGGAGATATGGAACTCATGCAAGTCCTGCCATGTGGACCCAACATAGCAGCGGTTACCACACAAAGAACTCTGATCCTCTTTCTCCTTATTCAGGACTGCTGAACTCAAATGTAAGAGATGGAGAAAAAAGGGCCACTAGGTCGATAAAGAAAAGGTGGGTTCTAAAGACTAAGAGCTTGGCTCTCAGCATAGATGTTGACAGGAGATATTGCTCTCTCTAAATACATTAGTGGGTGAAAGCAGGAAGAGAGAAGACCTATTAAAGCTAAAGAACACCAACACAAGAACAAATAGGTATGTGGTATGACTCAGTTTAGGCGGGAAGTTAGAGGAGTATTTACAGGAATGGCCTTTCAGTAAGAGTAGTGAAGAAGAAAAAAACTTGCATAGCTTTAAGATAAAGCTTTATTAACTTTATGGCACAGTTTCTTGTGATGGCATATTTCCAGGAGTTCCCTTCACTCTTATGAAAAGTGTTAACAAGACACAGCTACTCAATGTTCCTCCTCCATGATTGCTATCTAAGGATAAATTTAGGATGGGAAGACATTCTCTTCCATGTGACTAGCAGAGCAATCTTGCATCTTAGATCAAGAGAGAAAATTACATAATTTGTTCATGCCTCCTTTGCTCAGAACAGAACATCCTTTTACTTTAAAATCTCGGGTCCACTGAAGTTTATGGGAATTCTGTCACTGATCACAGCAAAAGGCAATTGTATTTTTATATATTACAGTCCAAATATTGTATGGCTAGTGGTATGGCTACTCAACATTAAATAAAGGCACTGGAAAAGTCCACCTCCTGAAATCACAGGGTTAACTTTTATGTGAGGGAAAACATGAAAACCTCTTTGCTCTTTTTTTTTTTTCTCTTCTTTTTAATCTCCTTACCAAGCCTTGCTGGTTGGGGTTGGGGGTGGTAGGGGAAGAGCATGACAGACAACAAAAAGCAGCCATAGCTGCAATCAGCAGTGCTTGTGGTAAAGAATATTTTACTCAAGTGAAGAGAGTATAGATATTAGTATTTCTAATATAATATGCAATGAAAACATAAAAACAAAGAACAGTCTTGACACAAAGAACATACTTCTTAAAAAAAAAAAAAAAGATGAATTTGCTGTTACAAAATAAACGCCCAGACATCCCATAAAAGCATATTATAAACTAGCATGAAATCAGATTAATATAAAATTCATGCTGAAATGGAAGAGAAACAAATCCTTAAAGAAAAGAACATCACACAAACGAATGAGGTTTAAAAAACTGTGAAAGGCAGGACAAGCTAAAAAAATATATATACAGGTTGTGAAGTAGTGAGCAATTGTATATTGTGTATACTATGGCTGCAGCTGCAGTATAAAAACCTTTTGCGCTCTCAAGATAATCTTTTTAAAGTATGGATTTGCAACCCTAAGATTCCCTGTTGCCATGACAGCATGAAACAGTTGTTGCCCATCATTATGGATCATGTGTTTTAGAAATTTGATTATATTGCTATAGTTTTTAGGTTACTTGGAAAATAACCCTGCTGCTTTTCAATGTATTTCATTTTTAGGGAGATGAGGCTTATTAATTCTTTCAAAAGGCACACTTATGGAGGGTGAAATATCAGAAATATAGTAGACTCTGCTCTTAACAAAATTAGTCTTTCTATGAGTACAAATACTCTACTGGATATTTAATTAACATAGTGCTATAGAATTCTGTAAATAGTTCTACACCAGAGGTCAGACTCTGTTAATGTGGAATGATGTGACCAATGGAAGTATGAAATATTTTCAGCACATACAGCCCTTTCTATTTCTGAATGCTACAGTATTATTTACTAAGTATGCCACATTTGCTATATACCACTTATATAAAGTAGCAATTATGCCTTGCAAAGGATGAGCTTATGGTTCTCTCAGGATATTTTCATGCTGTGAAAATTTTTGGTTTTGTATATATATATATATATATATATATTTAATACCCTAACTTCCATGGAATAGCAGAGGAGATGCAGGTGGGATTATCTGGGTCTTATTGAATTTCTTGCTGTTTAAAAAATTTCAGTCCTCTAAGTCCCAGGTATGGTAAATCAGAGGTGACTACACCACTGGCAGCCAGACTGACAGACAGAATCTCCTTTACTCACAATTTTAAGGGCAGCATTTCTTCACACTTCTGCTTGAGCTCTTAAAATATATTTATATATAATAAAGCATGTGTGCCTTATTCTTGAAAAATACAGGTAAATAGATCCAAAATAGATTTGCAGAGGGTTACCACTGACACTGCTCACACCCAGGCTGAAGCACAATTAGAGGTGCTTCTGCAAGGTCTTGAAGGCCGGGCAAAGAAGCCAGCTAGATCAGACACAAGAAGGTTTGCTCTCCTGTTGTCTCCTTACCAAAATAAAAGTTTTTATTTGATTACTGCTGCCCCATACAACATGTACAATCATACCACCATTTTGAGATGCACCACATCAACATAGTCTATATCTCATAAAACAAGGTTTCATGATTAACCATTTGCCAAATAGGAAAATGATTATGGGATTCTCCATTAGTGTGCCATCAGTGGGACAGTGAACTAGGGCAAATGCATCATGATCTGGTGTCACAGAATCAGCTAACAGGATTAAGCAGCTGATTTTATCCCCTTTGGTCTTACTTCAAACTCCTGATAAACAGGTGATTATTGTAAATAGCTTAGTGTTTTTTTAAGCAGAGCAAAACAGGTATATTTATTTACACATAAGCCTCAATCTCTCCATCAGATAAGGGATGGACAAGCTTTTCTGTTTCAGGCAACACAGATTTTTTCTGTACTGCAGAGGAGTAGTGGAGAAGAAAACATAAGCAACATTTGGTTCTTATTTTTTTCTATCATTAAACATGGCATACAGCTGAAAAGGTAATAAACACGATAATGAGTTTGGCAAATTCAAGAAATTATCTCTAAATTTGAGGTGATTTGCTGAGTTAACATGAAGTGAGCAATGTATTCACATACTATATTGCATCCAACTGACTCTGTTAAAGATTATGAAATATATTTATGATGTATAAAAAGCAAAGTTGAGCCTCACAGTACAACACAGCTGAAGGTACACTACTAAATCAAAGTATTCAGGAATATTCAGGAATTCAGTCGCCTACATCAGCCAACTGTTATGATGTGGCCTTGCACTATTTTGGCCCATAACAACTAGCACTACCCCAAGCAATTCCCCAGCCTGGGATGGTGTATGCTCCAGGGAACAGCCCCATAAGCAGCAGGCTCAGAGCACTTCGTTTCAGAGGTCTGGGCACAGGCCATGCTGTGCAAGTGTTCCTGGTCAGATTTAATTGACCTGAATGTGGACTCTACATTAACTGAGACACATAGGGTAACACAGAGATGATAAATACAGGCACTGCCATGAGAGCAAACAAGAGGCTTGCATTGAAACCAGTCTCTGGCATACGCTGAATGCTAACCTCAAGTATTAATTTTTAGAACTCAGATGATTTAACAGTGACTGTACTCCTAGATATCTCTGTGCATAGTTCTGCAGTTTATTATAAGTATGCTGTTTACAGTTTATTGTATCTGCTCCACGTAAAGGACCCTTTATTTTACCGCTGCCTGTTATATGATTCTATTGCTTGGAAACATCCAGAGACACAATCACAGTCCAACAGTATAGAAAAGGCAGTAGCAAATGCCAGTTTTTTCTGTGGGTTTAACTAATATTGACAACACTGCCTCAGTTTCACCCTGTAACAGCCACCAGGAGCTTTATCCACACTGGTGTGTAGGTAACACACTTGCTCTTCTGGCCTGTTTTGTTCAACTATCACAACTCAAACATCAGAGATCAAAATGGCAATCAGTAGAAGCCATATCTGGAGGCTAAATGCAATGCTACTCCCATGTCTGTGGGTCTTCTGAAATTTCTTTTTGAGACTCAGTACGTATGTGCAAAATTACAACCACACAAATATGCTTAAAGTTTGAGACATTTTTTTTAATTACTTATTTATTATTTGGGGGGTGGGGGCTGATTAGTAAGGTATTTTATGCCTTGTTAAACTAAAATATTTTGTTTCAGCATATTCCTTTCCTTCTCTTACCAGAGATCTGATTTATGAATAACCCTGAAAAGCCTTTGTGAAGCAGAGTTGCAAGACGTTGTGTGAGGAAGCAGACAGCCTCTGCAGCCATGTGAGGAGCAAAAGACTTGGTCACAAATGAGTCAGAAAAATTATAAGAGCTGCTGATGGCAGAATCAGTCAGCATAGCTGTCTAGAGGGGAGGAAACTGAGTCAAGGCTACTAATGATGCCTTGACAGCCTCCCCATGGATTGGCAACAGCAGCCTATCTCCTCTAGGAACCTCACTTAGCTCCTGGCAGTCAGCTGGAAAGAGTCCCAGAAAACTCCTTGCTATATAGTGCTTTATATCTGGCAAATCCCTGTTTTGCCTAGTCTGATCCTGAACTGAACATCTACAGCTGGTTAGCAAAGCACTGACATAGATGAATACATAACTGCCAGAGAAAATTAGCCCCCTTTCTAAAAAGCTAACTTTGAATGCTACATGCCCCTCCTATTTTGCATTAAGCTTGCCAATTTATTAGAGTTCAAAAAGCTGTATTTTCTCTTCTTCAGTCAACTATTTTATTTCAGAATGTTAACCCAACTGTAATCTTGTAGTCCAATTTTGCATACTGTAGAAATGTGGGAATTTGCTTTAACAAATCCCCCTGCGTTATGCTCGAAGCAAATACATTTCTTAGCTTTCCCAGAACCCTTAATAGAGCCTCCTGTAAACATGATGGGACTTGCTGACAGAAAAAGCTATCCAGAGGGCATGCTCTGAGCAAATGCACGCAGCAAAACATCTAACACATCCAAATGGAATTATAGCACAGAGGGCACCTCAGCATGTTTATCCTTTCATGGCGTGCTAGTAATTTGTTTTTTCTTACTTCAGTAGTCTAACAGTTCTTTACAAGTGTACAAGGACAAGCCAGATTTCTATTATGAGATGTATATAACTTAAGCTAAATGTAACAAACTGTAAGACATAGACTTTTCTAAAATCCTTCATTTCTGTCATTTGTGAGAGCCTATGTGTGGGTCCACCAGAAAAAATATTTAAATTCCTGAAATATAAGGTGGTATTTATACTTTACTTACAGTATGAAATACACGCCAGTCATGCTCATTCTACCATAAATGTATTTTTGCTTCCATATTTGGAACAAGCTACTTGTGGAAGTTTTACATATGTTATTAACAATTGCCCTGGACATATGGCATTAGTATGCATCAGGACGATAAATTTTCAAGAAAACCGTGAAATTCACCCATGCTTGAAATGAAGTAGAACAGCATAAATCTGGGTGTCCCACATGAAGGAATTAGCATGAAAAGATGTCTCTAAACTGTTTTGGAGTTACGAAGACCAAGAAGGTCTATGAGCAGGAATCCTTCCGCCTCCTGTAATCCCCCTCCCCTGTAAAAAGCCAAACCTTAGGTGCGAACCCACAGTGTTTGTATACCTTTTAAATCAGAGCATCCCAAACAAGCCACAGAGAGAGGTCAGGGTTTGGCCTATAACTTGGTAGAATTATCCTCATAGCTCTAGGAAGCCTCTTAGCTCTACAACCTTCATAAGGCAAGACCAAACAGAAAAGCTCCATCTATTCAAGCAGGAAATTCTGTGCATTTTACAGCAAGATCCAAACTACTGAAGTTGTCTCTTGAAATTCTGCAAGCTCTATATAAAATGTAGGAATTAGGTTTTTCAGAATGTCAAAGTTGTCATATGATTTTGCTTTTTTTTTTTCCTATCTAAAGAGTCTTATAAATTCATCCATATAATGTACTCCACAAATTAATTCTAATTACTACACTACTTACAAATCAGAAAACCACCTTTGCAATGCTATCTTTTGATAGGTACTAACCATATCAGTAGTATCTGCCTGCTAGCAGACAAGGACACAAAACACACCGTGGTGAAGCCTGATGTTTTTTTCAGCAAAATTTTAAAGGAATGTTTTCCCATCCCATTCCAGAACTGATGCCTGTCCTATACTTAAAGAAGTAGGTCAGCAAGAGCTACATTGCCTGGGGTCCTTATTATCCTTTTGCTGCAGCAAAAGCAGCTTTCTTCTTCAAAAAGAAGACAAAAAATTCTGTTCAAATCTAAATTTAAAAGCTAACATTACAGATCTTGGTACAGCACAGACAAGCAGCTGATTTGCATCTGACCTGCCTTGGTCCCAGGCTCCCCTTTCCTCTGGAGCTTTTGGTATCTGAATCAGTACAGGCCACTATAGATAAACACAGACATAGGCAGGGACATCTGAAGAAGTTGTCAAGAAGTTCAAACAACTGGCCTGTTTCCTGGGGAATAGCACCATTCCTGTGTATACAGATACTATTTTCATTACTGTGCTCTCGGCTTTTCCACCCATCTGTATGTTTTTACTCCTAATAGGATTTGTTTTTGTAGGAATAGCTCTGGTGTAAAGCCAAGTGCAAAGGGCTGAGTTGTCAAGCAGAGAGGATGCTGGTTTCACAAATATCAATAAGACATGCAGTAAAGGGTTCTTAGAAAGTTCTCAGGCAAGAGAGAAGTGAGTAAGGAGTAGTTCTGCTGGGACAGTGTCCTGAGCGCGATGGAGAAGGTGGAAGAAGAGTTGCTAATGCTAGTGGGAGCAGAGAGGCTGCCAACACCAACCATTTTGCTGTAACTGGAATGGTCTGATGGTACACAGCAACATACTTGTAGGGTATTAGTCAAATGACACAGTTATCACACTGAGAGGAGCTCACTCCAAGTGCTCGTAAAGCTGGTGAGGCTGCTGGAGCACAAACCTAGGCACATAGTGCCCATTCACATTCCACACTACTGCTTAAATTGCAGAGGTATAAAGTTAAATTCAAGCAAGTAAACACAAAATCAAAGTTGCCTGAGTCTCAAGGTCCACAATAACTGTAATATACTTTAGTTTATACTCTAGCATAATTTTGCTTGCCTTGGACATAAAAGTAATGAATTCTTGTATGTTGTGCTGAACTAGGTGACAGACTACTTCTGTCATTTACTTCACCAGCAGGGCCTCAGCTGGCCTAAGTTTATAAAGTCAGACATCTGTATGCTTGGCTATTAAATTTACAGACTCTTAGTCCTAACTATACTCCAGAAAAACTTGACAGAATTAACTATTAAAAAAAAAAAAAAAGGTTATAGCCATTCTCATAAAGCCTAGAAAGGAAAAAAAAAAAAAAAGAAAACAAAAAAGCACTGCATGTCTCCTGGACTGGTTTGGCTATTTCTCCACTCAGATTAAGCCTCCAGTGTGTGTCTCATGTTTGCCTTGGCCATACTAGAGGCTATCTGAGAGCAGAATACTAAGGCTCTAAGCAATACTCCCCCAAACCCTTTTCTACATGGGGTATAGAAATAGTGATTTCTTGGAAAGACAGCATTTTTGTCACTTGTGTCTGTCACGTTTAGTAGAACAATGTTTCCAATTGATTTATAGCAACAAAGGCACTTGCTTTTTGGAGCGTGACATTTACTGTTATCTCTTTGCAAAGCATGACAATCTCAGGGCAATGGAAAGAAGACTTGAATATCGATTAAAACAAACTTGATTCATTAAAAGTACTGCTGACATTTCCACTGATCTGCGGT